>NC_056745.1:1159311753-1159539253 GCF_019279795.1 Protopterus annectens
CTCAATTCTATTATCCATGTAATTTCACTTATTTCAGTCAAATTCACTATGTCCCTGCCTCTCCTTGTCATATTCTGAAGATGTATAACCATAAAACCAAAAGCATGTCCAGGATAGGTTTTAGCATGCCGAGCAAGAGCATTGCATCTAGACATTAACCTAATATCAGTAATATGTTGTAGAACTCATTGTTTTAACATACATATTAAGGGTGGATTGTTTTAGCCATGGTGGCCCAGTTTGGTTCTTCTGCTGTTTTGTATCTTGTCTACAGACATGGATCTTTGATGCCACTGGGAGTTTTATTTTTATTGTTGTTAAATAGGCTAAAAGCAAAGGAAAATTACTTAAGTCGTGTTATCATATGAGGAATATTTTGATTTGATTACAGTGAATTAAATGCACTTTATGAGAAGAAAATGACAGCTGGATGACATTATCTTATAAGCATATATTTAAGTGGAAGCTCTCTCAAGTTTTTATTTTTTGTCAGTTTAAAAGTGAAAATTGAACTCTGCAAAAAATGTGTGGCTTGTGCAATATGTGCATTAGTTCATTGCCTATATTCTCTTTTGGAGTCTGAGGTAAAACATGACTATCTGGCTGAATTTTAGTGGAACATTTAAATGTTATCTGTTGCATACCCCATGGACTATGCACTTTTACATGCCCACTGATTAGCCTTACTCCACATGGAAACTCTCTGCCCTTTACAACATTACAGTCTGATTGTGAGTATATAACCAATATATTGTGACGGCTGTTTGTAGTTTAATGCCAGCATATTTAAATGATTTAGTTATGTACCCAAAAAAGTGGGTAAAGTGTTATTATTATTATTATTATTATTATGTCATGTTTTCTTTATCACAGGTGTTGCTATTACAAAGGTGACATGCATTGGTTGCTCCGTACCCCTTCATGTAAATGATACCAGAGTTCAGAAAAGTGTTAATGATACCATTGCCAAGTTCAACAATATCAGCCAGTTGGTTCCATTTGCAATGGATCAAGTCATTTCAGCTACACATGAGGTAATCATCATCACGTACTGCATGAACCTCCTTTTTTTAGTCTACATTAAGCCTTGTATAAAAGAAAAGCAAGTGTTTGACAATGAATAATTGTTAACCTGCACTGTATCTTGGAGCATTGCGCCAATGCTTAACTCTGCTGAATGTGGCAATGAATGATGAGATAAATAAATGGAAACTGTAATAATATTTCACATATGAATGTTTAATGCTTCCTGGAACAGTTACCTGAGCTTGATAGCATTCTAAAAAAATGCCTGCAGCTGTAGCATAGTACATATGAGGCTGCTTTATTGAGAAGACTGCATTGGCAAAATTCACAGTATGCTTGTATTATTGATAAGTTACTGCTGACATTCTCAAACTTAGCATCTTTGTAATTAAATATTGTAATGAATTAGTACATATTTGGCTTGAAAAGTGTGGTGGATACAAAGTGTTCCTGTTTTCCTGTGACGTACAAAAATGTTCTAGATTGTGAAAAAACATGTGAACTGTGAAGAATTAGCCAACTGTAGTTATACATGTTTGAAAATGTAAAAAATGTGTGTGTGTGTGTGTGTGTGTGTGTGTGTGTGTGTGTGTGTGTGTGTGTGTGTGTGTGTGTGTGTGTGTGTGTGTGTGTGTGTGTGCATGCATGTCTTTATAAGGACAGGGAAATTACCCTATTCCATGGGGGGTCAGTAATTGGTCTTGCAGTTTTCAGTTTGTGTCTGACATTACAGTAGGGGTGGAGAATAAAATGCATTTTTTTGGAGGGGTGACACTAATATGGGTGCATAGTGAAAGTTTGAGGAGAGGAACTGTGATCCTGGGAACTATAACATTAGTAGCATGATTAGGGGAATACGTATTGTCTGAAAATACACTGTCTTAGAATATTCCCTCTCACTCTGGGACACAGCAATCTCAAAGTTAATATGTATACGTAGCAGGGGTGTTAGAGGTGTAGGGTGCAAAACCACAATCTCAGAGTTAGTATGTATAAGTAGCAGGGATGTGAGAGGTGCAGGAGGCAAAGCTCCAGTCTCAGAGTTAGTATGTATAAGTAACAGGGGTGTTAGAGGTGTAGGTGGCAAGGACCCAGCCTCAGAGTTAGTATGTATACGTAGCAGGGGTGTGTGAGGTGCAGGAGGCAAAGCCCCAATCTCAGAGTTAGTATGTATAAGTAGCAGGGGTGTGTGTGAGGTGCAGAAGGTAAAGCCCCAATCTCAGAGTTAGTATGTATAAGTAGCAGGGGTATGAGAGGTGCTGGAGAAAAACCCTCAATCTCAGAGTTAGTATGTATAAGTAACAGGAGTGTTGGAGGTGCAGGCACATGGGGTAAAGCTCCAGCTGTAAAAATACTTTAAATGTTTAAAAAGTAAGTTTCAGAATATGATGTTATTTTGGTTGAATTGACATTTTGCAGTGCTGGGACTTGTAGTATTGGGTCCTGCACTTCTGATAGGGAGCTGCTAAATTGGTAGGGGCTGTCAGGTTTGGGTAAATCACAGTGAGGAGGGGTTTAGGATGCTGGAGGCTTGGACTAGTAGTTGGTAACTAGTTTAATGGGGTAAATATAAATGATTCATATAGACACAGAATTGCTGGTGTTAGTTATAACTTTATGTAGGCTCACACTTCTAGTGGCGGGTCTGCAAAAGAACTTTGGATGTTCATCACTGTAACAGTGATTCATGAGGAGAAATGTGAGCAGGCAATTGCCAAGGCTTTAGAAAATGATGGACTGTGTTCTGAGGTAGCTAGATCCAAGGTATGAGGATGAGACAATGAGACTGTAAAGGGATCTACTGAGACTTCAGGTGGCGCATTGTCTGCAGGTTTGGAACTAGATAAGATTCAGAGATACACAGATTGTTACTAGGCTAATGACCTGGGGGGACCTTTCTAAGCCTAGTTAAGTTTTCCAGAAAGAATAATGATGTCCTGTATCTGAACAGGACATTAAGAGCCAGGCATTTTAACAGGGCACAGGACTGGGAAAAAGCAGTCATGAAGCCAAAGGAGTGAGACAATATGTCTACGGTGTGATATCCCCAGTCTATACCATCCTTGTGAAATGGAGATGGCAGAAACAGGACAAAAGTAATGATTCTTTATTACAAACAGCAGCATATTTACACTTTAACTTTGCCCAGAAAACCATCTGAGCTTCACTCAGCCTGCAAATTCAGACTCAGATCAGCTAAACCTGCTCCCTGATATATGTGCACATATATGCAGAATAAAGACAGTTGACCACTGTGATCTTCAGATGAATGTGTTTTTTTTTCTGCAACATTTTATATAGCTGTATATCTATATCTGTATCTATATCTATATATGTATATCTATATCTATATATGTATATCTATATCTGTATCTATATCTATATATGTATATGTATATATATATATCTATATATCTATATATGTATATATATATATATATATATATATATATATATATATATATAGACATATATATATATATATATTTTTACTTAGATATATATATATATATATATATAGATATACACACACACACACACACACACACACATGGATTCACTGCAGAATCTCGAAATCCCAAAACATCGAATGTCATATGATCGAGACCATATTATCGATGTTTCAGAATATCGAATTCCAAAACAATCCCACCACAAAAACCTATTTAAACATTTCTGCACCCCCACACCCACACTACTTAAATATATAAACTCTGAGTTCGCACTACAGTGAGGAAAATGGTAATCTCCTATTCTGCTCTGTATGCAGACTTCTGTTCAGAATTTCGAAATTCTGAAACCTCGATCATATGGTCTTGACCATATGAATTTCGAGATTTCAGGAGTTCGAGATTCTGAAGGGAGCCCATGCACACACACACACACACACACATATATATATATATATATATATATATATATATATATATATATATATATATATGTATATATGGTTCCACTTCATATCATCGAATTGTCGAAAACTTATTTCATCAAAAACTCATATAATCGAATCTCAAATCATTGAAAACTATAAAGCAACTACAAATAACATTCCACAAAGATTTTACTACATTTATGCGGGGGGGGGCAAGACCCCTGCACCCCCATGTGGCTCCACCCCCCGCACCCCCCGTAAATAAATATACCATCTCCAAGGTCACACTACAGTGGGGGTAAAGGTAATTTCCTAACCCCATTGTATTGCGACCTTGGAGTTGGTATATTTAATTATGGGGGGGTGTGGGGGGTGCAGGGGGGCTTTCCCCCCTGCATAAACATAGTAAACAGTGTCTGGGATGTTATTTATAGTTGCTTTATAGTTTTCAATGATTTGAGATTCGATGATATGAGTTTTTGATGAAATGAGTTTTCGACGATTTGGTCTCGATGATTTGAAATTCGATGAAATAATAATTCGATGATATGAAGTGGAACCATATATATATATATATATATATATATATATATATATATATATATATATATATATATTATTTCAAGATGAATTCATCAAGAATGCAACTTCTGGATGAATTATTAAAGCAAGACCCCATCTGCTTGACTTGGTGGTAGCTCAGGTGGATGTAAAAGATCCCATATCACTTATTGAAAAAAAGTAGGTGACGATCCCCCCGTCCTGATTAAATTTCCCTTAGTCAGTATGAATATAACTTTGAGTCTTTCTTGAAAGTGGCCATTGGCCTAGTGAGACGAACCTGGTCAGTAAAGTGTAACTAAATAAATAAGTAAATAAAAGCCTATTCTGGAAATATAGCTCACTCAATGATTTTTTTTTGTTTAGCCCATTTTAACACGAGGTAAATTAGAGTAATAAAATACAATTTTCTTTTAAGTGCAGGGCAAGACTAGTGTTCATGCTCTTTTGTCAATTGATTAATAAACGTTTTGTTTTTGTTAAATGTTCAGAATGAATGCTGTTAAGGAAAGACAGTTCATTTCATGTCTTCTCAGTGGCCACCTCAAGATGTCTGCTTGGTTGGTCTGCTGCTGCTGATGGTGATGGGCGCACAGTGCATGGCAGTTATTAAACAAAATCACATCCAAGGCAAAAATGTTCAAGTCTTTTCTGAGAAATACCGATTTCTGACATGTACTTTATAAACTATCATTGTCTGAACTTATTAGAGGGTCCCCTCACTATCAGTTGGCAGTTATAAGTTTAATCTGTTTTATTCTCTCTCTCTTTAGCTATCTATATCAGTATATCTATCTATCTATCTATCTATCTATATATATATATATATATATATATATACACAGTTTGGAATTAAAAACTCTAAAAACTATAGACCAATAACTTGTCTCTAGATGATTATGAATTATATACTAGAATTGATGCCGACAGAGTTTATAGCTGTTTACAAGAAAACTCAATTATGGCAATAGAACAAATGGGAAACAAAAAAGTAATTTGGAACAAAGAATCATTTGTTGTTAAATAAAGTCATAATGGAGAATTGTAAAAAGGGGAAAAATCTAAGTACGGCATGTGTAGATTACAAAAAAAAGCATCTGACAGCATCTTATGGACATTCACGGATAAAGGAATAGTTACAGATGTATAAATTATAGTCTGCATTGATCAGTTACAGTGACCATGAAACAGTGGTAAACCACTTTGCAGGTAAGCCATGATAAAAGACAAATTATTATCCCAGGGATAAAAATTCAAAGGGGGATATTCCAGGGTGACTCTTTGTCACCGCTGCTCTTTTGTCTCACCCTTAACCCATTAAGCTGTCTACTTAACAGATTAAGTAGTGGTTACAATTTGGCACCCAGACAACAACAAAGTGTAAAGACCTCTCATCTTCTTTTTGTGGATGATTTAAAACTGTATATTTCATCAGATGAGGAGCTGAAAACACAACTGGAAGTGGTCAAAACTTTCTCAGATGATATAAGAATGACATTTGCTCTTAATAAATGTGCAAAAGCAACATTTAAAGCAGGAAAGCTGCAGCACAAGAAAATATCAATCTGGGACAGGAATGTGATCTACAAGAACTTGACTAGGAGGAGGTGTATAAATATTTGGGAATTGATGAAGGCTTGACAATAAAACATGAACAAATGTGAACAAAACTCAGTAAGGAATATTGTAAAGGATTTAATTTAATACTGAAAACAACCCTGACATCTAGGAACAAAGTCCAAGCTATAAACCAACTTGCTCTTCCTGTTCTCAATTACAGTTATGTGGTCACTGACTGTCCCCAAAAGGCATTGAATGAGTTGGATAAGAAAACAAGAAAAAAGCTTCACACTTACAAGTGATATATAAAAATCAGTGTATACCAGGAGTATATATTCCTCATTCTGAAGGAGGCATGGGCCTCCTCGAAATTGATTATGTTTAGATATGCAATCGTGAGACTGCATACATATCTGCTGACCTCAGCAGATCCAAACATACTGCAAGTTTTGAAGCATGGAGAAGAAATCTAAGATGACTTCCCTGCTTAGAATGGTAACCAGATTAGAAGCAGAGAAAAATCAGGTAGCAACTGAATGTGCCAAAAAAAAAAAAAAAAAGAAAGAATATAAGGAGAATTTATTTATTATTTATTTTACATTTGTTTACCGGGAGAGTCCGACTGGGCAAGAATCCCATTTTCAGTGGAGACCTAACTAGAAAAGCTCCACAGTGATTAGTACAATAGATGTAATAAAAACACAGATAAATTAAGTACAGAACAAAAGTAATGTCTGAAAAGCACAAACGTATAATTAAATCCAGGAGAATACCATACTGTTGTTGGGTGTTACAGTTATTTGGTGACAATTAATATGATGGCTAGTACATAAATACAATAAAATAGATGTTACTTGAATACAGAGCAAAACAAAGGAGGGGAATTATATTTTCTCAGTAACATCAGCATGGGGTTAAGATACATCGTTATTTGGCATTGGAGTTTGCTTACAAAAAGTGATATTATACATACAGTGTCTGTTACACTACAGTGGGATAAGTCTGCACTCACTTGTAGGCAGTAGCAGAGAGAGAGCATGGTTATGTTGAGGTGGGAGATAGAGACGGGCAGATGGTGATTAAGCATATATGAGCATTATTATAAAGAGAGTAGCATTTTACAGGAAGGGTGTACTTAAATACACTTGTAGATCTATTGTGGGGAGCTACCAGGATCTGTACAGTTACATATCCAAGACTTATCTAAATGGGACTGGAAGAGTTCCTGATTTCTAGGGGGATGCTGTTCCATGTTTTTGCAATACAGAAAGAATAGAGGGAGTCCCCAGAGCTATTTTTGCTTTTGGTTACTTCGATTAATACTTTGTTGGTGGATCTTAGTAGGTGTTTGTTGGAGTAGATATTCAGTAGGCCTTGTAATGCAAGAGTTTTTTCGGGACTATATAGAATCTGGTGGGCTGTTGTAATTTGGTTGAAGATGAGCAGGTTTGGTAATTCTAGCCAGGAAAGTTGCTTGAGTGCCAGGCAGTGATGTGTTCTGTAGGATGAGTCTGTAGCAAACTTTGCTATCTTATTGTAGCAAGTGTTTAGTTTGGTTAAGTCTCATTTATTTAAGTTGATGAGTATGGGGGGAGGCATAGAGAATTGTGGAGATGAGGTGAGTTCTAGCAATGGTAGCTTTACTGTTATTGGTGGGGTAATTTTTGCATCTATATAGGGTTTTGAGTTTTTTATGGACTTTTTTTATGGTATGTGTGATATGCATGTCAAATTTCATGAGGTGATCTATGAAAACTCCTAGCAGTTTGGTGTGTGAGACAGGTGTGAGAGGGGTGTTATAAGCTGAGTGTATTGTAAATGGGGGAATGGGGTCTATGGCTCTTGTGGGATGGAATATTATTAGCTGTGTTTTTTGGGGTTTAATATTAATTGAAAGTTACTAAACCACGTTTCGACAGCAGCAAAGGATTCTTGTGTTAATTTTTGGAGTTCGGGGAGCAATGTTGTGGAACAGATTAGGGTGGAGTCATCAGCTTTTTGGACCAGAGTGACATGAAGGGTAGCTCTGTGAAGTTTTTTGGTAAATATGGTGAAGAGGAGGGGCCAAGGATGGAACCTTGGTGGGCACCTAGAGTTATGGGTAGGAAGGGAGATAAGGTATTTTGACATTTTACTGCCTGTTGGTGTTTGGCTAGATAGTTCTGGAACCAGATTAGGTGGATTGGCTTAGATTAAGTTCAGAAAGTGCAGTAAGTAGTATGGCATGAGAGATGTATCAAAGGCCTTGGAGAGATCTAGGAAAAAAGTGGAGACAAGGTTGCCATTTTTGCGGTGTTGATTTACAGTATTGGTAAAGCTAATAAGGGCTGTGTTGGTACTATGATTAGGACGGAATCTGTGTTGGGTGTTGGTCAGCAGTTTATTAGTAAGGAGGTAGTTAATTATTTGAGCATGTAAACATTTTTTGAGGATTTTTGATGAGGGAGATAGAATGGCGAGTGGTCAGTAGTTTGATAGTTCCAGTGAGTTACCACCTTTGTGGAGTGGAATTATATATGAAACTTTCCATAGTGAGGGGACACATTGTTCTGACAAAGAGTGGTTAACTAACAGGGAGACGGGAAAGGAGATGGCTTTGACTGCAACCTTGAGGAAGTCTGCAGGCAAATTACCAGCAGCCAGGGCTGTGGGTTTAAATTTGTTCAGATGTTTTTATATTGTGCTAGTAGGAACAAGTTGCAATGAGAAACAATTGTGGTCTATGGATGAGGCTCAGAGGTTTGGGTGTGTGGTGGGAGTATTATTGTTAGTGAGATCTAGGATAGATTTGATGAATAACTCCTGATGAAGGACTCATGCCAATTTGATAGACTAAGTAATTGCAAAACGTATGTTGGTCCAATAAAATGTATTACATTCTGGTTGAGACTAGAGGCGAAGAAAGCTTTTAGGTTAAAGAAAGAGATCTTACGTGCAATACTTGGGAGGCTCTCTGTATTTTATTGATCGTTAATGAGAAGTTGGAAAAGGGACACATGATTAGTCACTAAATAAAAAAATATCTATTGGAGGAATTTCCTGAAACCTTGAAGAATATCAGTCGGCAAACTATCCAGTAACTCAGGAGGGCTAGAAAGCACAGAAAGTTAACAAAAAAGGGGCACCCACAAAGGAGGGGGAGTAAAATGATTCAGATATTGCACCCTTGCCACAGTAACCCTCAGAATTAACTCACTGCACTATCTTATAGTGCAGCAGTGTTTTTTTTAAATATGTATTTCAGATATCGGGTATTATTCCATGTTCGCACCAGATCATGGAGTAATCCATCAAACAACCCACAATGTGAGTGGTGGAGTTCTTTATGAATCTTCTGAGCAGTGATGTCTGTCAGCATTCTTTCTAATCATGATTTAATGCTGCAGAAAGAACTGTGATAGTGCAAGGCTTCAGTGCCTTCCACACTTCTAGACTGTAAGCTACACAGACAAGGACTAAAGGTGGAGGTGTCTCGATCTACATTAGTAACAAGTATACTTCAAGGTTGGTTAAACAGGATGATACCCTGGAGTTCATTCATGTGCAAATTACTATAGATACAGTCCCTTACCATATCTTAGCGAGCTGTAGGGCACCATCTATGACTCATGAATCATACAATTCTTATCTAGACCTACTGGAGGCACTGCCCATTCAACCAAACACACTATTCATGGGAAACTTTAACTTCCCCTTTATAATCTGGGAAACATGTACTGACTCTAACTTACAGGCATAATGTTTCTTGGACTTTATTAATAAAAATGTTCTTGATCAGTTGTGCGCACTTCAACTAGGGGTTGACACATACTGGACCTTTTTCTCACCAATATGCGAGAGCGCTGCACCCCTCGATGGTACGCCCACACTGGTGAGGTCGGATCACAAAGCTGTCCCATTAAAAATAAAAATCATCTTGGGGAAAAAAAAACAAACAAAATAAACTGTTACAGTTAGAACCTATTCTAAAGCAGGCTACATGCTATCAAGGGACAATGTTCCGCCCAGTCCAGAGTTCAGAAGAGCTTATGCATAACTATTCACAGTAAATGTACATACATGTAAATGACTGCATAGAGGCTGCTGTTTCAAGGAAAAATAAGCCCAAAACAAACCCCAAAACCAAACCACACTGGTGGAATCCTAATCCTAACAGGGTATATAACAAAAGAAAAAAATTATGGCCAAAGTCAGAAAGAGCAACTCTCATAATGACAAGAGCTCACTAATAAAACTAAACAGGGAAACTAAGAGGACAAATTAAATCCAACAAGACCAGTTATGAGGTCAAGACAGCTTCTCAGGCTAAAGACTACCACAAGGCCCTCTACAGCTATGTCTGAAACCTCAAAGGTTGCATGAATCAATGTGCAGAACCGGTAGTAAATGGTACCACCTGCACTGAGCAGAGTGACATAACAAATCTACTGGCTGCCAACTGAGCAGAGTGACATAACAAATCTACTGGCTGCCAACTGAGCAGAGTGACATAACAAATCTACTGGCTGACAACTGAGCAGAGTGACATAACAAATCTACTGGCTGACAAATTCAGCTGAAACTTTAGCTACCACCCCACCCCTGCCACCCCATGGGAAATCCCTACCAGCATACCCCCTCAACTACCATTAGGGGACATTTCATAGTGGCACTCACTAAGGCTAAAGCACAGCCTCAGTGGGGCCTGACAAAATCCCAGGTTGCCTCTTAAGTAACCTGAAACATGACCTATCAGGAACCTTTGAGTCACTTTTCAACTGCAGTTTCAAAACAGGTTATGTACCAAGTGAATGGAGGATGGTGATGGTTATCCCCCTTCACAAAGGTGGACCATCAACTGACCCCAGAAACTATAGACCCATTAGTCTGACTACTGTAATATGCAAAGCTATGGAACAAATTATCATGGAAATTATTAACAAAGGCATTGGTTACATTTAGACACTGGACCCATCCCAGTTTTGTTTTTTCAAAGGAAGGTCATACCTACTTAACCTGGCAGACTTCTTCGACAAGTTAACTAAGACAATGGATGAAGGGAAAATGGTGCATGCCGCCTACCCAGTCCTGGCTAAGGCATGTGACACAATACCTCACTCAGGTATTGTGGATAAACTCACCGAACTAGGCATAAATCCCTGCACAACTTTCTGAATTGCCAGCTGGCTCACAGACAGGACCCAAGAAGTCAGGACCTCCACCAAGAGGCAGGTCAACAGTGGAGTACCACAGGACTCAGTGCTGGCACCAGTCCTGTTTGGCATCTTCTTACTGGAGGTCAAGGTTAATGTCAAAGGCCTCTGACTCACCAGGTCTGCAGATGACTGCAAATTGGGAGATATCATAAATTCCCCCGTGACACTAATGACTTGCAAGATGGTCTAACACAGACAAATGACTGCTGCCAAAGCTACGGATTAGAACTCAGTGCAAAGAGGTGCATTATAGTGCCTTTTAAGAAAATGTCTACCCAGGCAAATAATTCCATTGGTAAGACAGGTCTATATCCCATTATCAAACTCTTAATTTATTGAGTACCTAATCATCTAATCCTAATTGGTGTAACTACCTATTCAGCAAATGATCTAATCATAGAAGTGGAATTCATTGAAAGATTTTACTTGGCCAACACTGTGAAATATACATTTTTTTACATTTTTGCAGGGGATGCACCCCCACACCCCTTGCAAATTAAATATACCACCTTTAAAATTGCACTACAATGAGGTAATGGGTAAATCACAGCCAGTCAGCATGTCAATCACACAACGTTTTTTTTCAGGATGGCCAAGTAACATTTTTTGATGAATTCCACTTTGATGATTAGGTCATTCACTGAATAGGTAGCTCGACAATTAAGGTTTGATGGTTAGGTATTCTTTAAATTAAGAGTTAGATGATGTAATATAGATGCCATAAGACACCCCACAGAGTTGACCTGTTAGTTAGAGATCTTGGAATATATGTAGACAGTAATCTGGCCTTTGACCAACACATAGCTAAGGTAGTAAGAAAATCATTCTGTTGCCCAAGTTATGAGTAAGGGCATGGCATCCAGGTCCAAGGAAGTTATAGAACCACTCTACTCATCCGTTATCAGACCCATCATTGAATACAATGCCCCCCCTTTGGCATGCACCTAACTAGGTATATGCAACATGCAACAGTTAGAATGCCTATAGAGGTTCCTTACCAAGAAAATCCAGAGTATTACCACACTGAGCTATACAGATCACCTTAGAGTCCTGTCTCTATATTCACTCTCTTGCAGGTTGTTGAGAGGTGATTTGTGCTTGGCATATAAAGTATCCTTAGATCCAGCCCTTTTGGAACTTTTGCACATCCACAAAATGAGCAGTACCAGAAACTCTGCATCCAGGGATTTGAATTTTGTTTGCGACATAAATAGAACAAGCTGGTGAGACAGATATGTGTATCAAAGGATCCCCGTGCTCTGGAATAGGCTCTCCATTCATGTGAAGCAGAGTCGATCCCTAACCCTTTTTAAACGTAACCTTGACATTTGGATGGGAAATCGCAAATTCATTCCTCGGCTATCCTCCATGTCTCTTATTGTCAGAGGCTGGCAGTAAACATTCCCTAACATTGGATGGATAATCATAAATTTATCCCGGGCTAGCCCCAGTGTCTGCTATAGACAGAGGCTGACAGTAAACATTCCCTAACTGACATACCCCTGCATAACTTTTTAGCAACCTCCTAACTTACATACCCCTCCTAACATACCACTCCTAACAAACATACCCCCTCAAATAAAATACATGTTTCAAAGGGGCACAGTTGTGTTGGGTTGCTTGGCTAGGTTTATAAAAGCTTTGGAGGTCATTAGCGTAGTATATACGTATGAAGCTATCATCTCACCATCATTACAGACCTGGGTCAGTTTTCTCAAGTCAGGCACATATACAAATTAATAAGCATCTTTGTATGAGGCTCAATCCTGGATGTTTGTACTACCCCAATAGTGTTGGTGTTTAACTGATTTTATGTAAGCCTTTGTCATTGAATTGCTCTGGTCTCAGGAGAATTCCCTTTAGACATAAGTTGTAGATTCAGCTGCTACATTAATGGGATGGCTTTTTCTCTCTTTATTCCTGGCCCCAGTGGCAATGTCAAGTGGGTCCAGTATTTCACATTCAGGGTTATAGCCAGAAATTTGGGAATTGTGCATCATCTGCCATAGTGTAGCTTTCTCCCCCACAGATGTAGTCCATACCCTATTAAGCCCACAAAAGCTCTTTAAACATAAACTGTGATAAACCTGGCATTTTAAAAATCCTAGCATGTCTCATTGCACAAAATATTTTTGTCATGTCTTTGCAAGTACTTGTATTATTCTTTCTACAGCTGTATTTTATGTTAGCTGCGAAGTCCTTGCAGTTCTTTTTCTTATTTTTTTTTATACCATCTTCCTTCAAAATTCTGCAAGTCCTAAAATTCTGCATCACCCCCTTATGTCTTGGACAGAAAGTCAACACTTTAGAGAATTATTAATTTTAATATGTAATAAAGAATCTGTAAAATCAGGAAAACAAAATAATAATTTTTTTTAGTCTGTAAAAATATTGATATGTATATATCATGGTTGCGTCAGGAAGGGAATCCGGTGTAAAATTTTGTCAAATCATACATGCAGAAAACAGTACAAAAATACATACTGGATTGGTCGAGGCCCGGGTTAACAATGACCGCCACCAGTACTGTTGGCCAACAGGGTGCTGGCAGACATTGGGCTACTGTTGGCCAAAAGAGGAGAAGAGGGGGAAGGCATGCCCGAAGGCAGGTAAAGGCTAGGACTGTGATAGTGAGGGTTGGAACTTTGAATGTTGGCAGTATGACTGGTATAGGGAGAGAGCTAGCTGATATGATGAACCGAAGGAAGGTTGGTATATTATGTGTGCAAGAGACCAGATGGAAGGGGAGCAAGGCTAGGTGTATTGGAGGCAGTTTCTAATTGTTTTATCATGGTGTGGATGGGAGGAAAAATGGCGTAGGCATTATCCTGAAGGAACAATATGTTAAGAGTGTTTTGGAGGTGAAAAGAGTGTCAGATAGAGTGATGTTTATGAAGCTGGAAATTGATGGTGTAATGATGAATGTTGTTAGTGCATATGCTCCACAAGTTGGGTGTGCGATGGATGAGAAAGAAAAATTTTGGCGTGAGCTGGATGAAGTGGTGATGACTGTACCCAAGGGTGAGAGACTGGTGATTAGAGCAGATTTCAATGGGCATGTTGGTGAAGGGAACAGAGGGGATGAAGAAGTGATGGGAGGTATGGTGTTAAGCAAAGGAATGCAGAAGGTCAGATGGTAGTGGATTTTGTGAAAAGGATGAACATGGCTGTGATGAATATGTATTTTAACAACAGGGAGGAGCATAGGGTGACATACAAGAGTGGAGGAAGATGCACACAGGTGGATTATATCTTATGTAGAAGGGCCAGTCTGAAGGAGATTGGAGACTGTAAAGTGGTGGCAGGGGAAAGTGTAGTTAGGCAGCATAGGATGGTGGTTTGTAGGATGACATTGGTGATCAAGAAGAGGAGGATGAGTGTGAGGGCAGCACCAAGGATCAAATAGTGGAAATTGAAAAATGGTAATTGTGAGGTGATGTTCAGGGAAGAGTTAAGACAGGCACTGGGTGGCAGTGAAGGGTTACCGAATAGCTGGATAACTACAGCAGAGCTAGTAAGAGAGATGGCTAGAAAGGTGCTTGGTGTGACATCTGGAAAGAGGAAGGAGGACAAGGAGACCTGGTGGTGGAATGAAGAAGTACAGGAGAGTATACAGAGAAAGAGGTTGGTCAAGAAGAAGTGGGATTGTCAAAGAGATGAAGAAAGTAGACAAGAGTATAAGGAGATGAGGTGCATGGCAAAGAGAGAGGTGGTGAAGGCTAAGGATAAGGCGTATGAAGAGTTGTATAAAATGTTGGACACTAAGGAGGGAGAAAAGGACCTGTACCGATTGGCTAGACAGAGGGACCGAGCTAGTAAAGCTGTGCAGCAGGTAAGGGTGATAAAGGATAATGAGGGAAACATACTCACAAGTGAGGAGAGTGTGTTGAGCAGATGGAAAGAGTACTTTGAGGGGTTGATGAATGAAGAGAATGAGAGGGAGAGAAGGTTGGATGATGTGCGGATAGTGAATCGTGAAGTGCAGTGGATTAGCAAGGAGGAAGTAAGGATAGCTATGAAGAGGATGAAGAATGGAAAGGCTGTTGGCCCAGATGACATACCTGTGGAAGTATGAAGGTGTTTAGGTGAAATGGCAGTGGAGTTTTTAACTAGATTGTTTAATGAAATCTTTGAAAGTGAGAAGATGCCTGAGGAATGGAGAAAAAGTGTTTTGGTGCCGATTTTTAAGAATAAGGGTGATGTGCAGAGCTGTAGTAACTACAGAGTGATTAAACTGATCAGTCACAGCATGAAGTTATGGTAAAGAGTAGTGGAAGTTAGGTTAAGAAGGGACATGATGATTAGTGATCAGCAGTATGGTTTCATGCTGGGAAAGAGCACTACAGATGCAATGTTTGCTGTGTTGATGGAGAAGTACAGAGAAGGTCCGAAGAAGTTGCATTGTGTCTTTGTGGATTTAGAGAAAGCATATGACAGGGCGCCTAGAGAGGAGTTGTGGTATTGTATGAGGAAGTCGGGAGTGTCAGAGAAGTATGTAAGAGTGGTACAGGATATGTACGAGGGTAGTGTGACAGCGGTGAGGTCTGCGGTGGGAGTGATGGATGCATTTAACATGGAGGTGGGATTACATCAAGGATCAGCTCTGAGCCCTTTCTTATTTGCAATGGTGATGGACAGGTTGACAGATGAGGTGAGACAGGAGTCCCCGTGGACTATGATGTTTGCAGATGACATTGTGATCTGTAGTGAGAGTAGGGAACAGGTGGAGGAGACCCTGGAGAGGTGGTGATATGCTCTAGAGAGAAGAGGAATGAAGGTCAGCAGGACTAAGACAGAATATATGTGTGTGAATGAGAGGGAGGATAGAGGAATGGTGAGGATGCAGGGAGTAGAGGTGGTGAAGGTGGATGAGTTTAAGTACTTGGGATCAACAGTTCAGAGTAATGGTGAGTGTGGAAGAGAGGTGAAGCAGAGAGTACAGGCAGGATGGAGTGGGTGGAGAAGAGTGTTAGGAGTGATTTTTGACAGACGAGTACCAGTAAGAGTGAAAGGGAAGGTCTACAAGAGGGTAGTGAGACCAGCTATGTTATATGGGTTGGAGACAGTGGCATTGACAAAAAGGCAGGAGTCAGAGCTTGATGTGGCAGAGTTGAAGATGTTAAGATTTGCACTGGGTGTGACGAGGATGGACAGGATTAGGAATAAGTATATTAGAGGTTCAGCCCAGGTAGGAAGGTTTGGAGACAAAGCCAGAGAGGCAAGATTACGTTGGTTTGGACATGTGCTGAGGCGGGATGCAGAGTATATTGGAAAAAAGATGCTAAGGATGAAGCTGCCAGGTAACAGGAAAAGAGGGAGGCCTAAGATAAGGTTTATGGATGTGGTGAGAGAGGACATGCAGGTGGTTGGTGTGACAGAGCAAGATGCAGAGGACAGGAAGAAATGGAAACAGTTGATCTGCTGTGGTGACCCCTAACGGGAGCAGCCGAAAGAAGAAGAAGATATATCATGTGTTTGCATTTCTGCTTTGTCTCTCTAACACTCTTTTTTTTTTTTTTTAAATATGTTTTTATTGAATTTTACAGACTTTTCAAAACATGAAAAGGAAAACTGTAAGTCATTACAGGAAGCAGTAAGGTAGAGGGAGATACAAAAACAATTAATACAAATGCTATGCATTTACAAACAGCAAGTCTCTTTTAACATTCTTGTATAACTGATTTTGACCATATTTTTGACTCAAATGCTTGATTCTCTGTAAACTGTCTGTGTTTTTTTTTTTGGAGCTTTTTTCCTCGGGTCTCCACTGAAAATGGGCCACAAGCCCAGCTGGACCAACCCGGTTAACAAATGTCAATAAATAAATAAATAAATAAATATGGATTGCATAGGCTTCCTAGTAACCACCTCATAAGCTTTGCAGATACAGTTCCAGTTCACTTTCTATCTCTGAATCACTTAATGCTATGTAGTGGTCGTTTCTGATATGCACGGGAGTGATGTAAATAAGTGCAACACACATACATGATATGCTACTAGAGAAACATTCAATATGTTTTGAAAATTTGTAGCACCTAATAGAAATAATATTAATAAAAATAATAATAATAATAATAATAATAATAATAGTAATAATAACAACAATAACAGTAATAATAACAACTAAAAACTAAAAAGCAAACAAAATGTTTAATGAATTAAACTTAATGAATCCAGGATTTATCCTAAGTTGTACCTAAAAAGACAACTGCTGGATTCACACTAATGGGAAATGAATAAGTAATACATAAACAAGCAAACAAGAATACAAATAATTAAAAAATAGTGCATTTTTTGTGAACATGAGTGAGTTGTTACCTGTCTGAGATAACCATCGCCTGTTAGTCTTTAAAATTTAGCTTAAGTAGTGCTTATATGCCTAATCAAAAGTGGAATACTTCCAGTGAAAAAATATTTCAGAGAAATGTTTGTTGTTAATCAGCATCTCATTTTATATTACTGACAATGCAACGCAGCATACGCAGGTGCTGAACTCCTAAATGTACATCCCTTTGGATGAGACATTCCTCTAAGTTCCCATCTATCTGAGTTGGTGGTAACTCGGGTGGATGTAAAAGATCTCACAGTGCTTATCAAAAGGAGTAGGCATGTTTTATTTATATAACTCATAGGTTCATAGGTGTGTACTAGACTAATGGCCCTGGAGCCTTTACAAGCCTAGCCCATAGAAGTGCCCTGGTATTATGCCACCTGACATTAGTTCCCAGTGCCTCTATCAAGTAAAGCCACTGGAGTATTCCGCAGGGTGAACTTTCTATTTCCCATCCACTCATCAAGATTTCCCTTGAAGAGGGACAGGGAGGTACTTTGCTTGACATGTATGGGAAGTCTATTCCAGAGCATGGGCAGACTCTGGGTGAGGAACCTGTCCCTCCAGCATGTTCTGTTGATTGTGGTAATGAGGTTGAAGTCTGTGGAGTGTGTGGTGTGGAGGGATTGGGATTTCTTTAGATATAGCATTTCTAACAGAGCTGGGTCAGACATGGCTTTGTAAGTCAAGCAAAGATCGCCTCTAAGTAGGCGATATGAGACAGAGAATAGCTGGAGTCTTTTGAGTCTGTCCATGTAGGACATGTTTAATGCCTAGGATCCTCTTCATGAGGTACTTCTGTGGCCTCTCCAGCTGTTGCAGGTGTCTAGTGAGGTATATGCCAAATGAAGCATTGTACTCAATGATTGGTCTAATGAGGGAAGAGTAGAGACAGACAATGACCTCTTTCTTCCTGGATGCAAAACCCTTGGTAATGAGATATGCCACACAGAATGACTTTCTGACCACAGTGGCAATGTGGTGGCCGAAGGAGAGGTTGCTGTCAACCTACGTCCCCAGATCTGTTATAATGCCTTCAGTGTTCAGTGGGCTCCCATTGATGTGGTAATTAGTGGGAACTGAGTTTTTACCAAAGGGGATGATGACACATTTTTTGGCATTATGCTTAAGGCCATGGTTTCGACACCAGTCATTGGTCTCAGTGAGGCCTTTCTGTAGGGTATCTGCATCACTTGGGGAGTTAATAATGGCTCCCAGCTTGCAGTCGTCTGGGAACATGGTCAGCCAGAGTCCCTTTGTGTTGGCCTGGACTTCTGAGAAGTAGATACCAAACAGGAGACGATCCAGGACCAATCCCTGTGGGACTCCACTTGTGATGGTCGGCAGTCTGACTTGGAGTCTACTACTTTTACACTGTGTGTTCTATCTATGAGCCAATTTGCAACCCACCTAGTGATATAGGGGTTGATGGCTAGTTTGGTGAGTTTATCAATAATTCCTGAGTGAGGAATGGTATCAAAGACCTTGGCCAGATTGAGGTAGGCTGTATGCACTGCCTTACCTTCATCCACAGTCCTGGTGACTGACTCAAAGAAGTCAGCCAGGTTGAGCAGGCATGATCTCCCTTTCACAAAGCCAAATTGCATGGGGTCTAGAGTTTGGACATTTCCTGTATATTTGTTAATCAGGTCCATGATGATGTGCTCCATAGCTTTACATATCCAACTCATTGGACTAATGGGATGATAATTCCCAGGGTCTGCAGTTACTCCCCCTTTATGGGGAGGGATGACTGTAGCAGTGCACCATTTGGTAGGGACAAAGCCTGAGGTGAGGCTGTGACTGAACAGGGCACACAGATGTGGTGCCAGTTTGCTTTGTAGTTCATGTAGAACACAGCCAGGGATATTATCAGGTCCCATGGAAGCTGTATTCTTGACTTTGGACAATGCAGCTTTAACCTGTGCTGCAGTAATGCTGAGTGCCTGGCATTTTTCCGGTATTGTGATTGGTCCTTTGGGGGGGGGTAAAGTTGGCACTGAATCTGTCAGCCAGTATGTTGGCATTATCTGGTGGCTCAGTAGAGGAGGTACCATTGTGCAGTAACTCAGAGCAAATTTGGATATTGCCGTGGAGATTCTTGATATAACTATAGAATGCTTTGTGATTGTTTTTAGTGTCTGCCGCAATTCTGTCTTCATAGCTGGCTTTAGAGGATTTGATGAGGGGTCTCAACTTTTTGTTGAGGCTAATAAGGAAGTTTTTCCAGTCTTGGGACTTCACCTTTTTCTGCAACAGTTTCTTCCTTCTGTTGTAGTGTTTATTAATTGCAGGGGACAACCAGATTGGCTTCTTTTTTTTTTTTTGGAGGAGAGTGTCTTGGTTCTGTTGGGTAGGGCTAGTTTCATGCATTTATGTCCATGTTCGTACAGTGCATTGGTATATGATTCGGTAGTCATGCAGCTATTTTCCATTGGCATGGATGATGTGAAGTTAGCCACCTCTGTTTTTAGGAGCCCAAAGTCAGCTTTGGAGAAGTTTTTCAAGGTGGTTACCATTGCGTGGGGGGAGGTTGTGGATTTCCATGGTGATTAGTTTATGGTCAGATCTGAGCAGGGAGCGATTGACTACTGGTGTAGAGCAATGGTTGCCCATGTTAGAAAATAACCAGGTCAAGGATGTTGCTTCCTCTAGTGGGGGTCAGAATGAGCTGGTCCAGGACATTGGAATTGATGAATTCCAGGAAGTGTTGGGCGAGTGTATTGGTGCTTGAGTAGTTTTTCCAGTTGATGGAGGGGTAGTTGAAGTCTCCTA
The DNA here is from genome assembly GCF_019279795.1 of Protopterus annectens. NCBI lineage: Eukaryota > Metazoa > Chordata > Ceratodontiformes > Protopteridae > Protopterus > Protopterus annectens. Next base: position 1,159,332,080 of record NC_056745.1, read on the forward strand.
GTATGAGAGTGTTGGGTTGGACCTTGATATATTCCAGGGTGCTTAGGAACGTGGAGTGAGAGTCTAGGGACATGGTTGGGGACCTATAGCAGGCTATGACCTGGATTTCCATCTTACCCAATGTTAGTTGTATCTGAAGTATCTCAGATGCATTATGCTGGGCTACTAGTCTGAAGGTGTGCATATCCTTTATGAATATTGAGACACCACCACCTTTGGAGCCGAAAGGTGTGGAATGAGTTATAGCCTGGTAGTGCAGGGGTGCTTTCTGCCACTTTAAACCAGGTCTCAGTTACAACACAAATGTCGATGTTCTCAATTTTGAGGAGTGCTTTGAGCGAGTGCATCTTGAGATTTAGACTTCTAACATTGAGCAGCATGACCCTCAGATTGCATTTATTTATAGCTGTTATGGTGGTAATTTGGTCTTTGGAACACTGCTTAAAAAAAGGCACTATAGAGGTGGCAAGAGCCTTGGCCAGTATCCGGAAGCCCAGAGATGACAGATGCAGGCCACCTCTGGCAAAGCATCGAGATCTGTCATTCATGTCATCCCAAGCAGACAGATACTGGATCCCCTTAGAATGATACCAGAAGCTTAGCCAATTGTTGAAGTCAATCATTTTTTGCTTATACTGCGGTACCATTCTGGGTGATGGTAGGATACTGCTCAGGACTAGGGTCATACCTGCCGAGACCACATAATCCGAGAGCTCCACCATGTCTCTTTTCATGTAGTCCAGGGAGGTGTGTCTCAGGTCAGTCACACCCACATGGACAATGACAGATTCATACTTGTACTTGTTGTGGAGTGACCTGAGTGCATATGTTATGTGTCGGATTCTGGCACCTGATAGTTGACTGTTGCCTTCTCCTTATTCAACCTAGTGAGTGGGATAGCAAAACAATCCCAAAGGCACACCAGTAGCTAGAAAATCCAAAATTCTAATATAGAAAAGAACCTTTATTGTGGCAGAACTTCTCCAAACAGTAAGCGCTTTCACGTTATATAAACGCTTCTTCAGACTTCAACATCATACAGTAAATTTCATGCCTTTAAGTATTGTGGTCAATAAAATCTTAATTAATCAATCAATTAAACAATATTTTAAATCATTAAAGTGCTAGTGCTCAAAAAAATATGTATGTATATACACAAAAGCAACAACCTCAGATAAAAACATATTGAACATATATACTAGTCTATTTTTAAAAAATGCCATGAAGAATTAGCATCTAAGACATTTATAATATACTAAAAAACTTAATGCTTAAAAGCTTTGGCTGCTAAAAATGGTTTCAGGGTAATTTTATCATTTAAGCCGTGTTTATGTGCCTGGAGTATAAGAATCCACCTGTTCTCTACCTCCTCTGTGCGATTCTTGACATTCCCTAACCTACTGTTGGTTTTAACTAATTCTAAGACCTTAAATTTAAAATGATGTCGGGACCCTTTCTCCATGACATGTCGTGCTAGTGCATTGGTCATATCTTCTTTGCTAATTGCATAGACATGCTCTCTTATGCGTTCCCGCAAAGTGCGGTTTGTTTTTCCCACATAATATTTCTGACAAAGTTGACATTGGGCCAAGTACACTAGGTTCTTGGATCTACAGTCAGCATAACACCTAAAGGTATATATTCTACCGGTATACGGATGGATAAATGCATTCTCTGCTGTTATGAATCTGCATTGGTTGCAAGTTCGACAAGGAAAGGTACCTTCTCTCTGTGATATTGGATGTTCTATTTCTGTTTTTTCATAACATAATAGCCTCTTGAGTGACTTCATGTTCTTATAGGCTATATTTGGTACCTCTTCAACCAATGTCTTAATTCTCTCATCCATAGTTAGAATTTTCCAGTTGTTCTCTATGATCTTTTTAATCTGACTGTTCCTATTTGTGAAAGGTATAACAAGTCTATTTTTTACAATAGGTGACTTCTTTCTGTTTGTATTGTTAATCAGGTCCATGATGATGTGCTCCATAGCTTTACATATCCAACTCATTGGACTAATGGGATGATAATTCCCAGGGTCTGCAGTTACTCCCCCTTTATGGGGAGGGATGACTGTAGCAGTGCACCATTTGGTAGGGACAAAGCCTGAGGTGAGGCTGTGACTGAACAGGGCACACAGATATGGTGCCAGTTTGCTTTGTAGTTCATGTAGAACACAGCCAGGGATATTATCAGGTCCCATGGAAGCTGTATTCTTGACTTTGGACAATGCAGCTTTAACCCGTGCTGCAGTAATGCTGAGTGCCTGGCATTTTTCCAGTATTGTGATTGGTCCTTTGCTGGGGAGTAAAGTTGGCACTGAATCTGTCAGCCAGTATGTTGGCATTATCTGGTGGCTCAGTAGAGGGAGGTACTCCCATTGTGCAGTGTAACTCAGAGCAAATTTACATACGGAGATTCTTGATATAACTATAGAATGCTTTGTGATTGTTTTTAGTGTCTGCACTTAATTCTGTCTTCATAGCTGGCTTTCTTTAGAGGATTTGATGAGGATCTCAACTTTTGTTGAGGCTAATAAGAAGTTTTTCCAGTCTTGGACTTCACCTTTTTCTGCAACAGTTTCTTCCTTCTGTTGTAGTGTTTATTAATTCGCAGGGGACAACCAGATTGGCTTCTTTTTTTTTTTTTTTTTGGAGAGAGTGTCTGGTTCTGTTGGGAAGGGCTAGTTTCATGCATTATGTCCATGTTCGTACAGTGCATTGGTATATGATTCGGTAGTCATGCAGCTATTTTCCATTGGCATGGATGATGAAGTTAGCCACCTCTGTTTTTAGGAGCCCAAAGTCAGCTTTGGAGAAGTTTTTCATCGTGGTTACCATTGCGTGGGGCTGTGGATTTCCATGGTGATTAGTTTATGGTCAGATCTGAGCAGGGAGCTTATTGACTACTGGTGTAGAGCAATGGTTGCCCATGTTGTGAAAATAAATCCAGGTCAGCGGGATGTTGCTTCCTCTAGTGGGGGTCAGAATGAGCTGGTCCAGGACATTGGAATCTTTGATGAATTCCAGGAAGTGTTGGGCGAGTGTATTGGTGCTTGAGTAGTTTTTCCAGTTGATGGAGGGGTAGTTGAAGTCTCCTACTATGAGAGTGTTGGGTTGGACCTTGATATATTCCAGGGTGCTTAGGAACGTGGAGTGAGAGTCTAGGGACATGGTTGGGGACCTATAGCAGGCTATGACCTGGATTTCCATCTTACCTAATGTTAGTTGTACCTGAAGTATCTCAGATGCATTATGCTGGGCTACTAGTCTGGAGGTGTGCATATCCTTTATGAATATTGAGACACCACCACCTTTGGAGCCAAAAGGTGTGGAATGAGTTATAGCCTGGTAGTGCAGGGGTGCTTTCTGCCACTTTAAACCAGGTCTCAGTTACAACACAAATGTCGATGTTCTCAATTTTGAGGAGTGCTTTGAGCGAGTGCATCTTGAGATTTAGACTTCTAACATTGAGCAGCATGACCCTCAGATTGCATTTATTTATAGCTGTTATGGTGGTAATTTGGTCTTTGGAACACTGCTTAAAAAAGGCACTATAGAGGTGGCAAGAGCCTTGGCCAGTATCCGGAAGCCCAGGGATGACAGATGCAGGCCACTTCTGGCAAAGCATCGAGGTCTGTCATTCATGTCATCCCAAGCAGACAGATACTGGATCCCCTTAGAATGATACCAGAAGCTTAGCCAATTGTTGAAGTCAATAATTTTTTGTTTATACTGCGGTATCATTCTGGGTGATGGTAGGATACTGCTCAGGACTAGGGTCATACCTGCTGAGACTACATAATCCGAGAGCTCCACCATGTCTCTTTTCATGTAGTCCAGGGAGGTGTGTCTCAGGTCAGTCACACCCATATGGACAATGACAGATTCATACTTGTACTTGTTGTGGAGTGACCTGAGTGCATATGTTATGTGTCGGATTCTGGCACCTGATAGTTGACTGTTGCCTTCTCCTTATTCAACCTAGTGAGTGGGATATCTGTGTGCCTCACTATTGAGTCGCCTATGATTAGTGTATTGGGCAAGGTGTTTAGCCTTAGGGGCTTAGGTTGAGGGGCACACTGTGGAGGTGATCTATGTGTCCTGTGGTTTGTACTGTGTTGTGGTGGTTGAGTGCATTTCTGTCTTGGAGGTCTCTGCTGTTTGGGTAAATTTCTATTGAGACCCTCCACGAAGGTGGGTGTGTGGTTTGTGTTTTTATGTGAGAGATGTGATGGTGGGTGTTCTGGAGGACTATGTGTTCCATGTGGTGCAGTGCAGGTGTTGACCTTCTCTTGACCAACTAGTCTGATCTTGGCTGGAGAGTGCATAGCTTTCAATTTGGTGATATAAGTGCATCTCTCACAAGTGTGAGTCTTGGGAGGTAAGAGTAGAGGGTTGTCTGTGTACATGAGGCAGTTGCAACACTGCCTCAGAATGCTCAAGTGCACCAGGTTAATAGGAGAAAAGCTACTTATGAACTGCCCTTTAATCATGCCAGGAGGGGTGGTCATAACTACTAAATACTGGAGCTATTTCCGGGAAGAACAACTAGTGCTGATAGCACTTAGGTGTGCTACAATAATTGCTACAAGAACCTGTTGAAGTGCAAAGTGATTAAGCTATCTGAAGTATAAGAGAGAATGAACTAGCAAGAATCAAGGGAAAAACTGAAGAGTAGACTTTCTGGCACCAGTAATAGTTTACCTCAGCTCGGCGCCACTAGGCTGAGCTTAAGCAAGTGTAAACCCACACAAACGCGGGATTTTAAACCAGAAAGTTGAAAGGGATGGAAAAACCGCCCAAACTGCCAATAAACTACAATTTCTGGTCCAGAAACCACTCTTCTAGTGGTAGATAGGCTTCCTAGTGCTTAACACTCCCACTGATAAGTTAGAAGGCTTCCCTGCAACACAGAAAGGCTTGGGGGGGGGGGGCTCAGAAGCTTACAAACAGTCTTGTTTATAGCAAATCTGTATCTGGACTGGACTAGTTACAGGAAAAGTAGGAAACAAGCTTAGAACGTTTTTGTTTTATTTTTGTGTTTTTACAGAAAAGCAGCTAAAACAGCAGTAAAAACAATTCAAATGCAGTGTAAGCTAGCAGACTTGAGTGTGTAACAATATTAAAGTAAATACAGTTTAAATAAATGCAATTAAATTAAAAACAACTAAAAACAAGTGCAGAAAGCAGTAAATTAGGAAAAAATCAAAATGGAGGCACTTAAATTATTTCTTTCTCATTCCTGATGCTCTTGCAGTCTGCAGGATGCCAAAACTGGTTCAGTGGAGCTTAAACAAGTGCAAACCCTTGCAAATGCGAGATTTTAAACCAGAAAGTTGAAATAGATGGAAAAACTGGCCAAACGACCAATAAACTACAATATCTGGCCCAGAAACCACTCCTCTTGTGGTAGATAGGCTACCTAGTGCTTACCACTCCCACTGATAAGCTAGAATGCTTCCCTCCAACACAGAAAGATTTGGGAGGGCTCAGAAGCTTATAAACAGTCCTGGATACAGCAAATCTGTATCTGGACTAGACTAGTTACAGGAAAGATGGGAAACAAGCTTAGAACTTTTTTTTTTTACAGAAAAGCAGCTAAACAGCAGTAAAACAATATTAAAGCAAATACAATGTAAATAAATGCAATTGAATTAAAAACAGCTAAAAACAAGTGCAGAAAGCAGTAAATTAGGAAAAAAATTGAAATTGAGGCACTTAGAGTATCTCTTCTCCTTCCTGATGCTCATGCAGTCTGCAGCACACCAAAACTGGATCCACGGAGCTTAAACAAGCACAAACCCATGCAAATGTGGACTTTTAAACCAGAAAGTTGAAAGGGATGGAAAAACTGCCCAAATAGTTAATAAACTATAATTTCCTGGCCAGAAACCACTCCTCTTGTGGTAGATAGGCTTCCTAGTGCTAACCACTCCCACTGATAAGCTAGAAGGCTTCCCTTCAACAAAGAAAGACTTGGGGGGCACAGAAGCTTACAAACAGTCCTGGATCCAGCAAATCTGTATCTGGACTAGACTAGTTACAGGAAAAGCATGAAACAAGCGCAAATGTGGGCTTTTAAACCAGAAAGTTGAAAGGGATGGACAAACTGCCCAAGTGGCCAATAAACTACAATTTTTGGGCCAGAAACCACTCCTGGTGTGGTTGATAGGCTACCCAGTGCTTACCACTCCCACTGTTAAACTAGAAAGCTTCCATCCAACACAGAAAGGCTTTGGGGGCTCAGAAGCTTACAAACAGTCCTGGATACAACAAATCTGTATCTGGACAAGACTAGTTACAGAAAAGGCGGGAAATAAGCGCAAATGTGGGCTTTTATACTAGAAAGTTGAAAAGGATGGAAAAACTGCCCAAATGGCCAATAAACTACAATTTCTGGGCCAGAAACCACTCATCTTGTCATAGATAGGCTACCTAGTGCTTCTCATTCCCACTGATAAGCTAGAAGGCTTCCTTTTAACACAGAAAGATTTGTGAGGGCTCAGAAGCTTACAAACAGTCCTGGATACAGCAAATCTGTATCTGGACTAGACTAGCTATAGGAAAGGTGGGAAACAAGCTTAGAACTTTTTTGTTTTGTTTTTCTTATAGAAAAGCAGCTAAAACAGCAGTAAAAACAATTCAAATACAGTGCAAGCTAGCACACTTGAGTGTGTAGCAGTATTAAAGCAAATACAGTTTAAATAAATGCAATTAAATTAAAAATGGCTAAAAACAAGTGCAGAAAGCAGTAACTTAGGTGAAAATCAAAATGGAGGCACTTAGAGTATAAGAAAGTAAAGCCAGAAGATATATAAATAATTCAGTCAAGCAAAAATTAAGACAGTGCAGAACTCTGGACAGGTAAAAAGTGCCAAAAATATACTTATCAGGTCTATATTTCCAGATTGTTGGAGAAGCACACTCAGTCAGAACACAAGGAGATTCTAGCAGTGGAAGTACAATACAGAAAATACACCTCACTTAATGACAAATAGTTAAGATAGGCTGGCTCAATAACTGCCACCTGAACTAGCTTCTGAGCTATCCTGAGAAACAAAGGACAGAAACAATACAGCAAATAAATAAGTAATAAAGCAAATATATAAACAGCATAGTGCAAACTGAGTTGCAAACAGTATACTTATAAGTTTGGAATATAAGATGGGAAAAGGTTCCAACTCTGCTCACAGTCAGGAAAATTTAGCTCTCTGCTATATCAGCTGTGTGCAAATTCACAGAAATGCAGTGCTCTGAATACTTAGTGGACTTAGGGAGAGCAGGGTTTGATGAGGGTTTGTCCACAAATATGTACATTTTTATTTACAAATTTATACATATGTACACATAACACTTCGAAAAAGTACATTTCCATTAAAGGAGAGAATAAATTCTTATCCTTCATATACCTTTAGTACACAACCAAAACTTTATTTTTTATGAATTCCCTGATGCTCTGACTAAATTTCCCTTAGTCAGTTTGAATGCAACCATGAATATCTGCTGAAAATGTGTTATACACCTAGTGGGATTAACCTGATTAACAAAAACATAAATGAAACATAAATGAAACACCTAATTTTATCTTTATCAAAGAACCAGTAAGTTTTCTTTTCAGACAAGTTGTGCATGTCCTGTTTATCTGTTTACAACTGTTTTGTATGATGTCAACAGTCAATGGTACAAACTGGAGATTTAAAAGTAAGCTGAGTATTAGAGTCCACAACTAATACGTTTGTGTGAAAATGTGAATGGGAGGGGACTTGAATTTAATTAAAGTAGGGGGCCTTCACAATATGATCATATAGTGGTCATTTGTAGGACCAAGTGAGATAGTAGCTGGAGGGAGCTTTTGAAGTTGTTAAACTTTACATAAGGGACAGACAACTCAATAACCACTGAAAGAAAAAACATAAGGATAGGGTAGGTGAGGTGGGAGAAATCAAATGCAATCACGTTAAACTTTTCTGGAAACACCTTCAAGAAAATCTTGATCTAGTTTTTCGCAACTTAAAGAAAAAGACTTATTTTCAGCTCACCTAACAATTCACTAGAAGTTCAAACTTTATTCTTCACAAAAATAACACAAAGGTGGTGTATTCAGCAACTCATAGTGTGACATGAAACACTGCAGATTATTTATGTATAAATGCAAGGAATGCATTGTTGTGCAGGAGGTCAGGCAGGGCCATGAATGAGTTGCAGTCATGCTTCTAATAACAACTGTGTTACAACTGCTGCAGTCATGTGACTCAACGGACATGTAACATGGAGGTCATGCACCCAACAGTATGCACGGTCACATGCATGATGAAGCATCTCAGAGGTGCAGTACACAAAAGGGCACCACGTTATAGCAGCAAGGAAGTTTATTATCTACATCAGAAGGAAAAGGAGAGATAATACAGTCAGAAATGAAGACCAAACAGAGAAGCACTGAAGGATAATATGAAGGTGAGATAGGTGGGGAAGGGTAAGGGGAGAAGGGGATTTTTATTTTGCAACAGGCACCCATTTTTCTTTTTTAATTAAGAAGGAAACAGTGTGATGGCAATAAGGTTCATTTGGGTGGAGGAAGGTGGGTAAAGAGAAGGTGGCAGAGGCACATGAATAAACCCATATACAAAGTCCAATAAGGGAAATGGTATGACAAGGCTGAGACATAGACAAGGGGTAGACATTTTGTGATGGGGAGAATTGGAAAACAAACAGGGAATAGGTAGGGAAAGTTAAGGAAGGGGAAAACAGTGCTGGAGGAGTGGGAGAGGTATAATAGGCCTGCCGGTCTGGCCCAAAAGTGAACCTGCCCTGAAGTCAGTCACCTTTTTGACAGAATTCATGAGCAGCTACAGCTTCTAGTGACTTGATGGTCAGGGCTGGCTGGATTTACAAATCTGCTAGCAGTGTAAGGAGATCCTTCAGTGTGCCAATCCATGCATCAAGCCACCAGTTCACCTCAGCCCACACAACCTGCCACTCTTCCTGCTGACAGGTGGGCCCCTCTGCTCCACCCATGGAAGAACAGCCTTCACCTCCCCCCCAAAAGCAGTGACTACAGAGGACACCATTGAGCCTTTCAGGCTACTTGCTGCAGGTTGACCTTCATCAACTTGCAGTGAGGTAGGCTTGTGTGGACCATAGAGAACTAAACTGTTTATGTGGAGGTAGCTGCTTGGCTTGGTGGCATCTGCCTCACCTCTGACTGCTCCATGGCTGCTCCCTCTAGAAGATAAAAATAAATGAGAAATAGAAAAGGAATAAGAACACATAAGCATGTGATGTACAACGTAATTTCATATAATACAATCCACATCAATACCTTCATGATCCTGTAACAAATAAAAATAAATGGGAAGAAGAAAAAACAATAAGACCAGATGAGCATGTGAGGTGGACTACAATCTCATGTCATACAGCCACTGCAATACCCAGCACTTGCCCCAATGCCTGGAGAAACTTGGCCATTTCTGCTAGCAGGACAACCAATTAACATGAAGCTCCTATGGTACTGCGTAATGGAAAAATAGCAGGAACAGATCCCTGGCAAATGAAGTGAAAAACAGGTGCTCTACAAGGCCTATATAACAGTGCCAATGTAACACAAACCAACTTCCAAAAATCAGGTGGCTCTCCATCCCTACCCTCTTTTTCCCATTGGTTAAGAAGGTCTGGTTGGCACCCTCACTGCACTTATGTCAACATGGCATGCCACAGCAAAAGATGCCAGTGGCATCACTAAGCTCCCTGACAAGATGGTGCCATGCATTCATTTTATATAATGGTCCCTCGTACCTACCTAGAAGGGAGTGTGGTTTGCTTGTAGAAAGTGTAGGAAAATTCTACATCCCTTCTTTCACCTAGCTGGGACTTTTGCCAGGACAGTGCCTAATGAAGCCAAGGCCACAATATAGGAATGACTCATAAGAAAAATGGATGGACACATATTGTAGGCACCATGTGACATGCATCATTGGGCAGCACAGCAGCATGGGGTTACAATGACAGTGGCACTATGAAATTGTCCACTTGCACAGCCAAAACATACATGTGCAGAATGATAAGGAGCACTAGTGTGGTCTCCCCTCATCGTAGCATGGTGATAATGGGTAGTACTGCCCACCCAATATGCCAGTAGTCAACTCACCAACAGTTGTATAGACAAAAAAGTATAGATAAAAAAAGTAGAAGAACACAATGATGGGCCCATAGTAAGGTCTTTGTATAACTTAGTGTGATACCATAGGCCACTCACTCAGTAGGATGGCAATACCCACACATGCATGGACAGGTATGGGCCCTGTAGCATACAATAGAGCTGATAACACATTCTGTAATGGTGTAATTCAGAAACATTCACTCTGTATCACCTCATTTTCCTAACACTTGCAGTAAAGTGTCTGTGTTAAATACCTAAAAGTCATTGTCGCCATTGTGCCTTCTGAACATGTAATCTACATAATTCTGTAATATAAAGCCTTCTGAATGTGTTACAGCAAACAAATGTAATCTACATAATTCTGCAATATAAAGGCACTTCATTGCATTATAGGTAACCCGACATCAGATATGAGTTGTGGTAAGGGAGTACAGGCATATAGCAACCGTGCATGGGCCAGACACAGTACAGGGACATATACTATTTGATGGGGGTATGCAACTGCAGCAGAAAGACCTGGGAATTGACATATGCTGTTGGGAACTGAAACAGTACTGTGTACAGTGCATAGCCTAACCCCAGCACACTTATGGAAAGCTTCATTGCCAGGGATTGCTGTACAGGCCATGGGGGATAGCACCACAGACTGAGTGGTGTAGAAATGAATAAACTAGGATGCAAATGACAGGCTAGCAGTCACATTGAAGACAAGGGAGGCCAGATTAATGGCACAGACACCAAACTTGTGCAAGCATGGACTGTCTGCTGTGGGTTCCAACCTACAATGTATACCTCACATTCTATGTGGCCTACAGCCTGCATGTTAAATTCTGTGCCTATACATGTTGCACATCATGCTATTGTTGCCTAACCTCTGCCAACATTTTATATCACATTACCTGCACAGCTGCAGCATGGTCATTTGTCATTAATAGGAGACAGAGGTCATACCTGCAAACACAAACTGGTCATAGTTGCACCCATGTATGTACTAAGGTGAGACCAAAAGAACATGAAAGGCAGGAACAGCTCATAGCAGCACATATAGAGGTGATAACATAAGCCTTACCCATCTATGGCAGGCAGAAGCTGGATAGGGACAAAAGTGACAAACCTTCTGGGTTCAGATGTGGGAGGGCCTGATACATGATGTCAGTGACATGTGTGACCATAATAAGAAAGCGCAGCAAGTTTGATGTAGGGTAACTGATATGATCCTGCATAACAAGATGCATGCCATAACCAGGGATTGAATGGCCACAGGGAGAGGACCAAGTACATACAGCATCCTCATATTGATGGACGAGTTCTGTTATCCCTGTTTGGGGACAGTACACTTGTACTAAGACAAGGCATGGATGTGGGTGCTGAACTGGTGGCAAAACCATGTGTGACTGTCAAGAATGCACCACGTTGGTTTGTCTATCTATCTTTAGCATAGCATAGTGGCTAACCACTATCACTGCTGTACCAGTGGTGAACATTTACATGTCTGTCCTCACGATAAAGCAGGAATTCAACAGACAAAACCTGCACCATATGGTATGTATGCACCCACTGACTTTGTACACACTTTGAAAATATTAGTGTGTGTATGAAAAGCTGATAGAATGTCATTTATGTTTCACCATAGCCACAACCTTTTCCCTCTCTCTGTCTTCACAGGTGCCACTTGTGTGGGGTCAAGAGCAACAGGATGGGTCATGTTGATGTCAGTGCATCACTTGTGTTTGGTGATGATGGCAACTTGTACATTGCCACTGCCAACACTGAAAACAGTGGAGGACACATTACCACCTGCATCTACAAATATGCTTATGGTGGACATCAATGCCCATCTAACATTCTCCTGTATTTAGTGATAGCTGCCTTTGGCATGGAAGCCTGTCACAGGTTGCTCAGTCCTCAACTGCACACATGGAAGCAGGGGACAATGTTGCTGCAGAGCATGTGCATAGCACATGGGAGAGGTGTGTTGATGGCCATCACCATCATGACTTTTACCCATTCCCAGACCTGAGTGTCACCCTGGGCATTAGTCATTGCATGTACAGGTCCAGACACAAACAGATGCCACTCACAACCTTTCAGAGATATTCAGTTTGATACATGGCACATGTGAGGACATTTATGAGGTCCTATAACATTTAAATTAAGGAGCTTTGCATGGGCATAGCTGTTCAGAATGTACCACCCCTACCAGTGGGGCCATGGCAATGTCACATACACTCTCATAAAGTACTACCCCATCTAATGCACAGAAGATCTCCCATCCTGGTTCTGCATGGCCACCTAACCTCCCAGCCAACATTCCCCATCAGTAAATTCAACCATGTCCCTACACAGTGTATAACCCGGCTCCCCTAACACATCCGTCAGCCATAACATAGCCGCCTTTCAACCTATGTTAGCATTGCTGTTCCCTACCTCTATGGCCCACCCCACCTGTGCAAATGATGATGGCTGTGCTCTGAACACCTCTCAGACTTGTGTGAGTTAGTAATGTCTGATGCAGAGCTGGGACAGACAATGTACTGCATTGTATACACTAAGTATGCTGTTACATGCATCGATTTTATTCTGTGTTGTTTCTATGATAGCACATAATTGTGGACCAAATGCCACCTCTGTGGCAGTGCCTGAGTGGATTCTGCCTGCCTCAGTCTCACATGGGGTTCTGGTGCAGTCAGTTCCTCCAGTGACTCCTCTTCTACTGCTGGCAACAGTCTCCCTGGCACCCCATTGGTGTAACCATGCTGTAGATGTTCATAGGTAAGTTCTAGGCAATGAACTTATAGACCATTACAAGAATAGCCAATAATCTTTTTTTTCAAGTGTCTGCCAGCTTCAAGGAGGGCAATACTTACATAGAACCACGTTATTCAACATGGCACATGTATACAATAACTTGCTGCAGGTCCCTTGAGTGTATTGCATCACACCATCAAAGGTATTTAGGCATTAGAAGTGGGCCTTCAGCAGTCTGAACACATATGTGCTCAATGGTGATATGAGTCTGTTACAGTGCGGTGTTGTATGCTGTTTTCTCCTTGGTTTGAGGGTTGTAGATAGTTGTCATGAGCCCCTGCTCCAAGGCATTTCCAGCATCATTTGCAACACTCAAAGGTGGAGGGCATTATGAGTGGACTGTGGCCTATGTACCTCTTGGTGTGTTTTCTCAGTCTGTGGTGGGACATACAGTACGAATACCTACTGATTAGATGACCTTGTAGGAAATGACTATGCACAAACTTCTGCTATAGGTTACACAATTTTTTGGACACTGCTGGCTTTATTTTAAAGTTTGCCACCTCGTATGCTTTAGTGTTTCCTACCCTCTTGCTCATCGTTGCTTTGTGTTGCTTTGTCCGTTATTTTGGTTCCTGGTTTGTTTCGAGGGTCGGTTTACACGCATTGAGGATGGAGGATATGCAGGAAGGGGAATGCCCTACGCAAGGTAATCTTACTCAACTTTTGGAGTTGATCAACACACGATTGGACCGGTTAACCGAAAAGGTTGACAGTGTGAGTTTCGCCAGTCAACATGGTACAAATTATTCCACTAATATTGAACGGAGTCCAGTCCAAAAAAAGGGAGCATCTAAAAACAAATCAAGTCTACCAACTTGTAGACAAACCTGGGAAAGGATTACAAGGTCTGAAACCAGCACAAACAATATTTTCGATCCACAGAACTGGCTCAACGATGAGTTAAACCTGGAGGACCTGGGGAACTTTGCCTCAAGTTCAACCGAAACAGTAAGTGATGCCACTTTAGCGGAGAAGCTTAAAGCTTTTGATAATAAATTATTTAAAAGTAAGAAAACGCAATTGGAGCTTAACTATTTAAACAAGTGTATAAAGGAGAAAATAGTCCCTAAGGGCCTAAGACTATTTGTGTACCCGAATGGTTTGGAATTCGGGTCCGATTTTTACAACGAACTGGTCGAACTATTTAACAACCATGGACTAGTAATTTTAAAATGTATGGCCAAGCATTACCAAATAGCGCTTGACAGTTTGACCATTGAGACAACGACCCTGGAAAGGGAAATCAAAGACGATCTTGATTTTCATAGATATGAGTTCGAATTTAGTAGAACCCTATCTAGTATAGCCCAACAGATGGTAAAACTGAAAGCGATGAAAATTAAAAAACTTGACAGGGACTTGAAAGCTTATAGAGAAGGTTTGGCTTTCCCTAAACCTCCTGGTTCCCAAACCCGGTCAAGGCAATTAAATCCACCTTTCTTTACTAAACCAAGAAATCAACCTCGAGGTTACCACACCAGACAGGGTAACCCAAGATCCGGCCAAAAAGTGGACCCAAACTTTGTGACTGAGGAGCACGATGTTGGTGTGGATGAAATATGTGATCCTGACCCCACTTTTGACCCTTTGGAAGGTGATGACTGGTCAACCCAAGGCCCCCCAAAAAACCACAGAGGGGGGAGGGGGGAGAATTGGAAACCGAAACAACCAACTGCCCCGATGAAACAGTACAACACGCGGAGCACCAGCAAACAGTGGGATTAACATTATTTGAGACTGTGACTAACAAGGATGGTGACTTTAAGATCTACAACTGCACTGAGTGCCACATTGACAGAGGACTGGTGGAACTTTTTGCTAAAGGTCTCACTGCTGTACCAGTGGTGAACATTTACATATCTGTCCTCAAGATAAAGCAGGAATTCAACAGACAAAACCTGCACCATATGGTATGTATGCACCCACTGACTTTGTACACACTTTGAAAATATTAGTGTGTGTATGAAAAGCTGATAGAATGTCATTTATGTTTCACCATAGCCACAACCAGGTGTCACTTGTGTGGGGTCAAGAGCAACAGGATGGGTCATGTCGATGTCAGTGCATCACTTGTGTTTGGTGATGATGGCAACTTGTACATTGCCACTGCCAGCATTGAAAACAGTGGAGGACACATTACCACCTACATCTACAAATATGCTTATGGTGGACATCAATGCCCATCTAACATTCTCCTGTATTTAGTGATAGCTGCCTTTGGCATGGAAGCCTGTCACAGGTTGCTCAGTCCTCAACTGCACACATGGAAGCAGGGGACAATGTTGCTGCAGAGCATGTGCATAGCACATGGGAGAGGTGTGTTGATGGCCATCACCATCATGACTTTTACCCATTCCCAGACCTGAGTGTCACCCTGGGCATTAGTCATTGCATGTACAGGTCCAGACACAAACAGATGCCACTCACAACCTTTCAGAGATATTCAGTTTGATACATGGCGCATGTGAGGACATTTATGAGGTCGTATAACATTTAAATTAAGGAGCTTTGCATGGGCATAGCTGTTCAGAATGTACCACCCCTACCAGTGGGGCCATGGCAATGTTACATACACTCTCATAAAGTGCTACACCATCTAATGCACAGCAGATCTCCCATCCTGGTTCTGCATGGCCACCTAACCTCCCAGCCAACATTCCCCATCAGTAAATTCAACCATGTCCCTACACAGTGTATAACCCGGCTCCCCTAACACATCCGTCAGCCATAACATAGCCGCCTTTCAACCTATGTTAGCATTGCTGTTCCCTGCCTCTATGGCCCACCCCACCTGTACAAATGATGATGGCTGTGCTCTGAACACCTCTCAGACTTGTGTGAGTTAGTAATGTCAGATGCAGAGCTGGGACAGACAATGTACTGCATTGTATACACTAAGTATGCTGTTACATGCATCGCTTTTATTTTGTGTTGTTTCTATGATAGCACATAATTGTGGACCAAATGCCACCTCTGTGGCAGTGCCTGAGTGGATTCTGCCTGCCTCAGTCTCACATGGGGTTCTGGTGCAGTCAATCCCTCCAGTGACTCCTCTTCTACTGCTGGCAACAGTCTCCCTGGCACTCCATTGGTGTAACCATGCTGTAGATGTTCATAGGTAAGTTCTAGGCAATGAACTTATAGACCATTACAAGAATAGCCAATAATCTTTTTTTTTCAAGTGTCTGCCAGCTTCAAGGAGGGCAATACTTACATAGAACCATGTTATTCAACATGGCACATCACACCATCAAAGGCATTTAGGCATTAGAAGTGGGCCTTCAGCAGTCTGAACACATATGTGCTTAATGGTGATATGAGTCTGTTACAGTGCGGTGTTGTATGCTATTTTCTCCTTGGTTTGAGGGTTGTAGATAGTTGTCATGAGCCACTGCTCCAAGGCATTTCCAGCATCATTTGCAACACTCAAAGGTGGAGGGCATTATGAGTGGACTGTGGCCTATATACCTCTTGGTGTGTTTTCTCAGTCTGTGGTGGGACATACAGTACAAATATCTACTGATTAGATGACCTTGTAGGAAATGACTATGCACAAACTTCTGCTATAGGTTACATGTGTACCAGATATGGGAATCATGGAAACTGCCTGGATGAGGAATGGACATGTTGTAAATAATACCCCGTGCATTGCACACCACCTAGTAGTTGATAAAGTGGAAACTCTTATGACTGATATACTGGACATCAACTGGTGCAGGCAGGGCCTCAATAGCAATGTGGTGCAGTCAATGGCCCCAGATCCTCAGGGAAATGATCTATGTCATACGAATGCCTGCACAATAGTGTTTCCAGCTGTCCGTGTAAACCACATATGCTCCTCCACATACAGACACATCACATCAACGAACTGGTGAAGGATTTGTGAAGTAGATGCCAGAGAAGCTTCTACTGTACTGCCTTTCAGATGCTGGGCACACTACACCTTAAGCTAGGGATTCTGACCACCTTTACATGCGTGATGTCTTCTGGTACTGCACCCTATATCTCTTCATAGGATCCTTTGCTCCTGGGGGACTACAGCTATGTACTACAAGGTTGACTAGACAAGTAGTCAGGGGACACACTCAATGAAAGAGTATCATCAGGGGGAAGCCTGCTAAGAAGCAATTGGAGAATCCAGCGTCTGTGTGTAAAGTAATTGGGAGAACAATCATAATGCTAAGCATGCTGGGTAGGAAGAAGTATAAATAGGATCATAGTATCATAAGAAGTTACTAGGCTAATTGCTCTAGGGCCCTTACAAGCCTAGCCAAGTTTTTACCCTTATTTCCATGATCAGCACCTATTGCCCCTCTCCAAGAGAGACATAGGTAGAACCCCGGGGGGAATTTATGGTAACCCATCCAATCATCCAGATTGCGTTTGAAGAGGACCAATGAGGTGCTCTGTTTGACATGAAGTGGAAGTCTGTTCCAAAGGTGTGGTAATCTCTGGGAGACCAATCTGTCCATCTAGCAGGTTTTATTAATGTCACATATTAGGTTAAGGTCTTTAAAGTGAGTAACCCATGTATCATTTGACTTACAGATATGCAGCATTTCCAATAAAGCAGGGTCAGAGATTGCCTTGTATGCAAGGCAGAGATCACCTCTGAGTAGTCTGTATGAAACAGAATAAAGTGACAGTGATTTCAGATGATCCCCATTAGACAGATGCTGAAGACCTTGATTTTTTCTTGTGAGGAACCTTTGTGGTTTCTTCAGTTGCTGCTGGTGCTTGGAAAGGTACTTAGCAAAAGGGGCATTGCACTCAATTATTGGCCTGATGAGGGCAGAGTACAGGGAGGTTATAATTTCTTTTTTTCTGGAGGCAATGCCGTTATTTATGAGATGAGCAATACAGAATGCCCTTCTTACCACTGTGGAGACATGGTAGTCAAAGGTGAGGTTGCCGTCAACCTGTGTTCCCCAGGTCTCTCACCACTGAGTGCATACTTAAGGTGTTGCTATTGATGTGGTAATTAGCAGGAACATTGCTTTTACTGAAAGGAATGAAAATACATTTTTTTGCATTGAGTTTAAGGCCATGACTTTGGCACCAATCATTTGTTTATGTAAGACCCTCTTGTAGGATGTTGACATCCTTTGAAGATTCTAAGACCATTCCCAGTTTGCAGTCATCAGCAAACTTTGTCAGCCTCAGACCTTTATATTACAAACAGTAGAAGTTCCAGGACTGATCCCCGTGGAATGCCACTGGTTACAGGCTTGCTGTTGGAAGTGTATTCCCCTATTTTGACAATATGAGTTCTATCAGTAAGCCAGTTAGTGACCCATCTAATGATATAAGGGTTGATGCCTAGTTGGGTGGGTTTGTCAATGATGCCTGAGTAGGGGATAGTGTCAAATGCCTTGGCTAAGTGCAGGTAGGCTGCATGCACAGATTTCCTGTCATTCAGGGCGAGAGGGATGACTGTCTCGAAGAAGTCCACCAGGTTTAAAAGGCATGATCTCCTTTTGACAAATCCAAACTGAGTAGGATCAAGTGTTTGGAGATTACCTATATCTTTGTTGATAAGGCCCATGATGATTTGCTAGATGGCCTTACAGATAAGGCTAGTTTGGCTAATAGGTCTATAATTCCCGGGGTCATTGGAAGCACCACCTTTGTGCAAGGGAATAACAGTGGCTATTTTCCATTCAGCTGGTACAAAGCTGGTGCAGAATAGGAAAGATATGTAGACTCATTGGGAATTTCAAGAACATGACAAATGTGAACTATAACGCAACAGAAATGACCCCAGGTTTAGTTTCACTACTGAATAACAGCTGATTTCAAAAATCCAACTCTTAGAATTTACTAACTGGAATGAAGTTAAGTACAGAAAACTGAATTCACAATGAAAAAATAATAAAAATGAGAGAGCCCCCAATATATATATATATATATATATATATATATATATACACACACATATAAAAGGCCCCAATGAAATTTAAATGTGGAGAGTTATATTGAAGAGGACCATTTCCATGCCAGCCAAGGATGCCAATCAGTAAACATATATAAATAATATAAATAAAAAATAAAGCATTCCAAAATGCAAAGAAGTATTCTATATATGAAAATATTGAACAGAACAAATCTAAATCTCATATGAAGCCAGTAAAACACTAAAGACAAATCTTTCAGATAGCATGTAGAGTACATTGTCTTTATAGTATATATCATACACACTATTTACAATGCTTATAAGAAGAGGCAGAGTGGAGGAACATTGGAGAAAGAGAGAAAGTAAGGAGGTTTAAAACAGTAGAAGGGGGGAGAAGTAAGGGGTTCCATGTCCATAGGTGGAAAGTAATAAAAGGACAGTGTGAATGTAAAGTGAAGGGTTCATTGTTTAGTAAGGTGCTACCCTGTATCATGTGTTCTTGCTTTGGTAAATTGCTAATTCACCTGATAACTTTTACAGAATTAATGCAACATTTATACATAATCAATACAGTACAAATGACAGATAAATGTGCATGATGGTTTCATTCTGTAACTAGCCACATTTCTTTCTGGGTTTAGACACATTAAAACAACACATTGCAGACTATCGCTGAATTTCTTTTGTAGTAGCCAGATCTATATGTAGATGTTCATCTCAGTATTTACTGTTTCAGTCCTTGTGTTTGGGATATCTTGCATGAAGGGTAGCCTATGGCCAATGCAGATTCTAGAGCTTTAGCCTCTCCCTCCTTCAGTCAATGCCCTCTCACCAAGACATAAGGACATCTGAGGTATTAAAGGTGCATTGTCCAATAGTGTCTTCAGATCTTTCTTGCCATGCAGTGTGAATACTCATAGGTGTTTCAAAGTACAGTCCAAAAATTGTTCACTGTCTTTTGATAAGCTGGATAAAATCCAGGATAAGTCTGCCATGGGGGATTTTTCTTATCTTGTAATCTGATGGATTGCTTGGTTTATTTCTGATTCTGAATCTAGTTCTGAAAAAAAAAATAGTGTTTTTGTAAGTAATAACTGTGTGATACATGGATAACAAATCATCCACTTTTATACTGGTTTTCTATTTTTGCCTTAGCACAAAGCACTATATGGACTCTTGTCCATACTGTGCTTCTGTCATGCTGAGGATAATCTAAAAAAAAATGTCAATTTCTCTAGGACTTTGCATCCAAAAATGGGGCACATGGCTAGCTCTGTTCCTACATGCCAATCTCTCAAAGCCTCTGGGTGCCTCCAGCCAAAGAAAAACACACTGATAAGGAGAAACATTGGGAGACCTAGAACATTTCAAATGAGTCCATATTCCCCGGGTCTGGTGGCACTGTATGTGGAGAGGTACGTTTGCACCCCTCCATCTTGGAGTCATATTTGGCTGAGGTCTCTAATGCAAACTATACACACATGTCTTTTGTGCTTCCTTCCAGACTAATGTGTCTGACATGCCTCTTGAAACCAAAGGCCCTTTGGTTTGGAAGCTTGAATTGTGATTCCGGAAAAGGAAAATAGGATCCTCAGATTGATAGTACACAAGAAGGTTTCTGCTGACTGCAAAGAGGTTTTGGTCCTCGGCCTGCAACACAAGGCCTGTAGGGCTGTTGCTTCTGATGTCACGAGACACCAAGTACTGAAGCATAAACCAATGCTTGCCAACTTGATTCAGCTTAGGTTTGACAGTGCCTCTTCCCATTCCACTTCCCAGGCTTCTGTTGACTCACTAGCCTGGCTGGCTGAGGTCTTCATATTCTTTGTGAAGATCAAAAAGCCAGACATGGACACTCATAAGGTGTCTGGAGCCCCATCAAAAAAGGAAGGTGTACCCTCTGCAAGAGGACTCTGGTTTCCATGAGTCAGAAGCAGATGAACTGGCATATGTGGGCCAGATCCCATCTGCTGAAGCCTATGATTCTGACACCAAAGACACATTATCATCTACCTCTTCACCAGAGGAGACATACTTCACTGGATTAAAGTGATATAGTGGACAGGCTGAGATGATCCCAACCAGATCATACAAATGGATGAAGAGTATTCTGAAGGCATGCAAAGATATAGAGCTTATATGGGTTTGCCTGAATCTAGATCTCTAGCTGTTTCTCTCATGCTTGATGTCCTGGAAGATGTACTCAATAATGTATCTCTGGAGCCTGATTCCATTCCCCTTGCTCTCAGGGAGCCTGAGCATTTCTACAGGGTCAAAGATTCACATACGTATCTTTATAGGCAACCTTAGGGTGACAAGCCCAAGGGTCTCAGGGTCCTGACACCCATGGGGATCTACCAGAAATCACCTAGCTACTCCCTACTGTGCCATCTGTAAGCCCACATTTACCTATTCCCCCTTCATTCCAACTCTGTTTCTCCCCCCAGAAAAAGCTAGAGAGTGCTTATTCTTCTTTATAAGAAATTGGGAAGGAATTACCCAAGACCAGTGAGTGCCAAATGTCACCCAAATAGGGAACACATTGCAGTTCCAGGACATTCAAAATGTTGGAAGCATTCCATTAATCTCCAAGAACAAAGTGGCCCTCACCTGCAGTAGTTCAGGAAATGATACAATCCAGGGTCATAGAAAAGATTCCTCTAGAAAAGGAAGGACAAAGATTCTACTCAAGTCTCTTCTTAGTCCGAAGGAAAGACAGGCCATAGAGGCCAATCTGAGGCCTTTCCTGTCTAAACAAATTCCTTAGGGCTCCAAAGTTCAAAATTCTTACACTCCAAAGCCTGTCACTACTTTATCCTTCACTTGTATTCATCATCACCCTAAATGTGAAGGATGCCTACCTTCATATTCACAGTCCCAGGAAGCACAGAAAATTCCAAAGATTTGCAGCAGGGCAGAGATCATGTCCATTTCACATTTTTACCCTTTGGATTTTCTACTACATTCAGATTATTTACAAAATGGCTGGCTCCAGTGATGGTATATTGCAAGCCAAAGGATGATGCAAATTACTCTTACTTGGACAATTGCCTGAACCTGGCAGAATCCCAGTAGAGCATCTTCAAAGCTCTGGACTTCACTCTGACTTGTTTCAATAATCTGGGAAATAGTCAACAAAGAAAGGTCATGCTTGAACGACTCAAAAAATCTGTTTTTCTTGGGGGCATGTCAGGACATCACCTTGGGAAGAGACTTCTTTCTACAAGACAAAGTCACCCATTTGACCCAGTACTTCAAAAGTATTCTGCAAGAGACAGAAACCACTGCCAGAAAGTTTTTAAGACTGCTAGGCTTCATGGCATCATGCATTAAAATGGTAGCCTTGCTTCACCTGCACATGAGGAAGCTCCAGTGGTTCTTGGGAAATGGACGTTGTCAGAATACCCATCACTCAAAGAACAAAATTCTTCTTCTTCTTCCTTGCATCAGAGGAGAGATCATAAAGTGGATACTTGAATGTGCTCAGAGTCAGGGAATACCATTCAGGACACATCTACCTACAATGATTCCAACTAGAGATTCCTCAGACATGACTTTGGGATCTCATGTGGGAACCCTTCAAATCCAGGGTACTTGGGAAGACAAGATGAGGAAAAACATATTAACAGAGAAGAACTGATGGCAGGCACCCTTGCCGTGAAAGCCTTGACTCTCACCCTAAAGAAGGGAGTTATTCAAGTGAAGGGAGACAATGCCACAATCATATGGTACACAAATAAACAAGAAGGAGCACATTCATGCCTACTCAGCAGGGCTGGCATTGCAAGCCTGGGAGATAGATTTGAGGGCAGGTGTGACACTTTCTTCAACCCGTATCACCTCTCAGCAGAATGCATTGGTGGACAGGCTGAGAAGATCCTAACCAGATCATACAAATGGATGATAAATAGGGATATCTTTCTGTATCGATCTAGATTATGAGAGGTACTGAAGCAGACCTGTTTGCCTCCTACCTGAAAAAGGAACTGAGAAAGTTCTGTGCCAGGATAGCACCTCCAGAAGCCTGGAAAGCAGTTGCCTTCTCCTTTAATTGGACAGGTGTATTTCTTTATGTTTCTCCTCCATTTCCCTTGATCCCAAGGGTACTGCTCAAAATAAATGTGAGAGGAGAGCATAAGTAAGTCTAATAACACCCTTTTGACAGTCACAGCTCTCGTTTCCTGTCCTGTACAACCTGGCAAAAGGAAAGTGAAAAGTATTGCTTCAGTATGCAGACCCCTTCACAGAAAACAGGGGTTCCCTGCTACACCAAAACCTGGCAACTGTAATGCTGACAACCTTGATACTTTTATCTTGATTCCAGCTAGGCACAAGTATTCAGAGAATATTCTAAATATTAAGAAGGAAGCTAGGAAACCTTGCTCAAGAAAATCATACCTAGTTCAATGAAAAAAATTCTCCTTCTGATGCCACCTCTGGGGGCGCCATGACCCAAAGAAAGATAAAGTAATTGTGGTCCTGGTATATCTGTCAGTCGTTTACAAACTGGGTTTAGCTTATTCCTCTATTAAAGTGCGTACTTGTGCTATTTCATCCTATCTCCATGTGGATTGTCTGTGAATTGTCCATCTGTAGATTAGACCATCAGATAAACAGCTCTTCAAGGGGGGGGGGGGCATTTTATTTTATGCTGTCAAAGAAGAAGATTGCTGCACCATGGAATCTGAAGTATATATTAGAAAAATTGATCCTTACTCCTTTTGAATCAGTTGTTGTATTCTCCCTCTAATATCTATCTTGGAAGATGCTGCTTTTAGTAGCTATTACCACTACCAGAAGGATTTCTGAGCTCCATGCCTTAATGTTCAAAGAACATTTCCTAGTACTTCATCAAGGCAGAGTATCCCTCAGTAACAGCCTTACTTTCATGCCTAAACTGAGCTATGAAATTACCTTGAATCAGGTCATTCACCTCCGAGTTTTCTATTCAAAGTCACACCAACAGCTGAGATTTTACTTACACCAAACCAAGGAATTCTGAAAGTGTGATTAACTATTTGTCTGTTATGTTAAAGGAAAAGAATGTAGAGCTGTTAACAAGTACACACTTTTATAAATGGTTGGTTCACTTGCATTTTCCTTTGTTATTCTAACTATGGCAAGCCTATTTCTGCCCAGAATAGGGCCCACACCACTACAGCCACTGCTGCCACCGCAGCCTTCCTTGGATGGAGAGGTTACTACCCAGGCTATCCTTGAATCAGCTATTTGGTCTTCTATGCAGAGCTATTCCAAACTTTACAACCTATGGCCAGTCCCTAGAGCCAGGGCAGGATTTGCTTCTACTGTCCTCCAATGCCTTATATCCAAATAACTTTTATTTTCCTCCCTAGTACATTGAGCTCTAGGAATCTTCACAATGTGAGAACTGTAGCAATGAAAAGTACAATAAACATAATACAGTTGTGAATACCTCTCAATCCTGAAACATCAAAAATCTGGACAAAGGCTCAAGAAAAGTAGGTACAAGTGACCAAAAAATGTTAAGCGGATTAACATAAAATTTGCATAATCATGTAACCCTGCCCACTCTTGTGAAATTGTGGCATATCAACATGGAGTCTAAAGTTACTAAATAATAATAAATAATGGCAGACATTTGAATTTCAGACTTCATATCCCTCAGAAAATACATAATAATGCAAAACCTGTTATTCTAGCAACTATCTGAGTTTACAGGAGCAATATTTAAAATCTGTCCCTCTTTTTGGGCCTTTGTCCCACCATTATTTTTGGTTTTGTCTAGATTTCTTGTTTTGTGAGATTGAGAGGTATGACAATGACTAACCTTCACTGTTTTGTCACAAAGTCACAAATTCTGTGATGTACACGACAAAATATATAGGTGAATTTAGGGAAACCAAGATCAGTGCACTACCCCAGTAAATAAATATAAATTAATATATATCAATCAGTATACTTGATAGGTATGGCATAAGAAGGGGAAAAACAGGAGTACTAATTTGGAAAGGGGATTAACTGGGTTATGGTGAGGACTACGCAGAGATTAGGCAAATGAGGTAGGGGGAAGAGTGGGCAGGTACGTGAAGAAATAAGAATAAGTTTAAAAATCAAGAAGGTAGGAGGCTACCCCACAGCTTGGATGAATAATAGAGAGTAAGAAATCTAGTCATAATTTTCATTATGTTTATGGAACAAAGACACCATGCTAAAAACTCTCAGTGGCACCCATCCCTTAAAAGTTCATACAGTTAGAGGACTCATTAAAGGCATACACTAAAATTAAATGTCTATAAGATCAGACATCATTTAGTGACTCATCTGATAACATAGACACCTTAGTTTATAAAAAAAAAAAAACATGGAAAATAATAAAAAAGTCAAGTCAGAAAATGATGGACTTTTGTGAAAGTTGCTTAAACTTTTGAAAGTAACAACAAATTCAGCAGGAGCTGTTGCCTGATGTGGGGACATGAGGAACCCCTAAACATTACAACAAAACAAAATGAAAAAAAGATTACTGCACTGATGTTGCTGCTCTCTAGTGTCCCCATTGAAGCACTACTATTAACTAATACAACTGAAAATCATGAACACACCCTGCTTTAATAAAACCATGTGGAGCTAGGTGACAAAGCTCTAGTTTGTTTTAATTGTAGGGGATACAGCTGTTTCTTAACAGCACAAGGATACAACCTCAAATCACTGCAAACTTGATAGACTTGTCTCCTACTGGAGAAACAGCCACAGGTAGATGCCGGGCACAATTTAGACCTAAACTAAGATACAGGCTCACCACATGTTTTCCTTTACCATAGGCTGGGGTTAAGCATTTCATGAGACTGGCTTCAGTTCCTCACAAAAAGTTAAATCACAAGTACGGCACGAGTCTGGAGCTGCTAGCTCTTTTCACGTTAAACTATTTAGGAAACACTAAGCGCATTGTTAAGTTGTTGCAGGAGCTGCTCTTCGCAACAATAAATGCTACGGGTTGCATGTAAATGATACTGCAATGGACGCATGCTTGATTTTAATTTCTGCTTTCCTTTTTGTCTTATTTGATGGGGTTATGTCATTAATTTGACCGGTTTGAGCAAATCACTGGGCTGCCCAAGTTGCTGGTGGCTTAGCAGAGGCAGATAAGCTTGCACCTAAATAGGGGTTTAGGAATATTGGGAAGGTAAATGCATTGGATTTTAGTATATTTGCAAATTATGCTGTTTGGTAGCAATTTAAGAAAGAACTTATGACTTTAGTATTCAGATATGTTTTTTAAATATTATGTGTTTATTTTTTAGCTCTTGAATGCTTTGCAATTAGTGTGTTGCAGCACATGTTTGCTCTGAACCTTATTTTGGAATTATGTGACTTTTTATTTATTTGCTTAACACATTTTCCTGGCAGTCCTGAGTGAATGAGGGGGAGTATCTGCTGAGACAGCGCTGTGTAAAGAAGATTTTGCAGCTGCACATCCATCAGTAGGGAAGGAATGTGCATTCTGAAGGCTGTTATCTTCACTTTGGTCATTTTTAGATACAGTGGATGCATTGTTTCTCTTGCACTGAATGTGTGTTTTGTTTACTTCATAACAAACTGCTTATTTTTATTTATTTATTTATTTTACATTTGTTGAACGGGAAATTCCGACTGGACTAGATTCATTTTCAGCGGAGGCCCGGGGAGAAAAGCTCCAGATTGGTTATCAAATAGTAATATATTTATACAGAGTTGTAAAAACAAAGTACATTATACATCAAACAATCAGATATTCACATTGAACTATAGAGACAGAACACTTTTCAGCAATTAGATATATTACAAATTGCAAGGATTAGGAGGTACATTCAGTCTGGAAAAATAGCTGAAAGAGTTTTAGTCCTGTAGAACATAACAGTGAATAGCTTGGTAGTTGTTCATAGGTAAGTAAGGGAAGGGATAGGAGAGCTTAAGTTAAGTAATACATGGACATAGCCAGGTATTCATCAGATGTGATTTGAGGGAGTTTTTGAAGTGTGAAGTGGTGGAGGCTGAGGACAGTGAAGGGGGAAGGCTATTCCAGTTTCTAGCCATGCTATGGGATTATAGTGATTTTCCTGCAGTATTGTTTGCCTTAGTGATGCAGAGGAGAGATTTGTCACTAGAGCGGAGTGGGCGATTTGCTGTGTAATAAGTAGTTGAATTAATGATGGGGTTTTATCAGGGTATTTAAGGATGTTGTAGGCAGTGAATAGCTGGTGGTAGTTAAGTAGTTGGGGTAGTTCTAGCCATTGTAGGTTCCTTAGAGCTAGACAGTGATGTGTTCTGAAGGTGGAGTTTTTAGCAAACTTGGCGATCTTGTTGTAACATGACTCGAGTTTGTCAAGGTTAGTTTTTCTGATGTTGGTGAAAATTGGTGCTGCATACATTAGTGTAGACAATAGGCGAGTCTGGGCTAGGGTGATTCTTGATTGATCTGAGAGGAAGTTTTTGTGCATGTATAGGGTACCCATTTTTTGTGAACTTTTTAGATGGTTTGGGAGATGTGAACTTCAAAGTGAAGGTTATTGTCAATTTCAATGCCGAGAAGATTGGTATGGATGGAAGAGGAAATGGTAGTGCCATTTTTAGAGGTGATGGTAAAGTAAAGAGGAGTGGTCCTTGATTTGTTGTAGGTAAATAGGAGTTAGCTTGGTCTTATTGGGGTTTAGGATGAGTTGGATATCAGAGATCTAGTTTTATACAAGTTAAAGACTTCCAGGGTGAGCTGTTGTAGAATGGAAGGAGATGGGGCTGTGCAGATCAAAGTTGAATCATCTGCACATTGAATCAGTGTGGCATGTTTGGTTGAGCTATGTAGATTATTGGTGAAGATAGAAAAGAGAAGTGGGCCCAGTATTGAGCCTTAAGGCACTCCTATGGTAGTTGGAAGTTGAGGGGATAGTACACCTTGCCATTGGACAGATTGTTGTCTGTCATATAGGTAGCTTCTAAACCAGGCTATAGTAGATGGGGCAAAGGATAGGGAGACTAGAGAGTCTAGTAGAATAGTGTGTGAGACCATGTCAAATGCCTTGGATAGATCCAAGAAAATGGCAGATGTAAAGTTATTGTTGTTCCTGTGTAGTTTAATTAGATTAGTAAAAGAGAGAAGAGCAGTAGTTGTGCTGTGATGGTGGCAGAAGCCATGTTGTGTGGTGGAAAGGAGTTTATGTGTGTTCAGAAATTTCATGATTTGATGGTGTATACACTTCTCTAGTAGTTTAGACAGGGGGGGGATAGAATGGCAATGGGTTGGTAATTTGAGAAGTCATAAGAGTTACCGCATTTATGAAGAGGGATAATATATGAAACCTTCCAGAGTTGTGGGATATGCGATTCCTGTATGGAGCGGTTAATGAGGATGGAAACAGGATAAGATACAGAGTCAGCAGCCATTTTTAGGAAGCTAGCTTGTAAGTTATTGGCTGCAAGAGTGGTAAGTTTCAGTTTTAGAAGGAGTTTTTAATTGTGGAGGTGGGGAGTGGTGATAGATTAAAGGGGGGAATGTTTTCTAGATGATTCGCTGTGGTGTGAGAGGGGCTATTTTTGGATAGTTGGTTGGATAATGCTAGGATGGATTTTGTGAAGTGGCGGTTAAATTGAGTTGCTATGTCCATAGTGTTATTGGTGGAATTAAGAGCTGGAGTAGCAGTTTTGCCTGCTTTTAGTAAGGAATTGATTGACTGCCAAACTTTTTGTGGGTTTTTTGAATATTTGCTTTGGGCACCTAGGAAGTAGTTCTGTTTATCAAGTTTGGTTTGTTCCTTGGCCTGATTTCTAAGCTGTTGGTAGTTTTGTTTGGAATGGGTGGTGTTTTCCCTCTTCCAGATTTTCCAGGCTTTATCTCTGGATTTTAATAGGGCTCTAGTTTCTCTACTTAATCATGGAGCATAGTTTGCTTTCACTTTAATTTTTCTAGCAGGGGCGAGCCTGTTAAGGACACTGGTAAAAGTGCTATTAAAGTAGTCAACTGCCTGTTCTAATCCGAGGGTTTTTAGTGGCTCCCAGTTACAATAGCTTAGAACAGTGTTAAGATCATAAGGGTTTAGATTTCAGTCATCTCGTATTAGTCTATGAGCTATGAGCTTAAGTAGGTTACTGCATTTGTGTAGCAGGAATGTGGGGAGGTGGTCACTGAGACCATCTGGCAGACAGCCTGTCTGATAGTTTTGTTTGGGGTAATTGACCAGTACCCAATCCAGAATGGATTGTTTTTGTGATCTTTTATCTGTTCTAGTGGATTCTTGAATGAGTTGAGAGAACCCATACAGGTTAATGTGGTTAGTGGGGTTATTGGAGTTGCAGGCTAACCAATCAGTATTTAGGTCTCCTGATAGGATAGTTTCTTGTGGTAATTTATCTCTTGTCCACTGTAAGATATCTTCAGTTATGGGAGAGTTATTTCCTGGAGGTATGTAGCAGCAGAGAATGTTGATTTTTTTTTGTTTTGTTTAAGTATAGGGTTGAAATTAGGGTTTCAGCATTATTAAATTTAGGTAGAGGGGTTTGAAGGGGTTGGAGGTTGAGTGTATTTTTAAAGAGAATGGCTATCCCTCCTCCTTTCCTAACTACTCTATCAAGTTTCAGGATATTATAGCCTGGGGGGAGGAACTCTTCATTTTGTATGCTAGGTTTTAGCCATGTCTCTGTGATGGCCAGTATGTCAAGAGCATAGTGGGTTATAAATGCATGTAGATCAGGTACCTTGTTAGCAATGCTTCTTGTGTTGATATTAAGAGTTAATAGGTCAGATATCTGTTTGGTTTTGCATGGACCTGGGTTTGGGTGTATGTCACCAGAGATAAGTAGTCTGTTTATGGTTGATAGTAGGTGTTTGGTTATGTGTGCTATTTCTATGGTTGATCTATGTGAGGTTCTTTTAGTGTTGCATCTTGGTATGTAAATATTGTGTATATATAGTGTAGTACTGACATTTAGAATTGTAGAGCTAATGGAGAAGTTTAAGTGTTTTTTTGTGAGTGTGGTAGTTTGTGTTGTGTGGAATGTGGTGTTGTGTAGAGGTAAGTTGGTTTGTATGGATGTTATGTAGGCTAGTGATGTGAGGGCTAATAAGAGAGATGCTAGTGTGATTTTCATGCTATATAGTAGTGGTGCTTGGGTGATGGCTGTAAGGTGTCTGAGTTGATGAGGTGAGTGTGGGTTTGTAGCTAGAAGGTATGATGTTGGGTAGGTGATTGGTGTAGGTAGTGGTCAGGTGTTGAGGGTTAAAATAAATGTAGGTATAGTAGGGGTGGGTGGGAAATGGGGGCAGGGTAGGGGAACGTAGAGAGCTGAGCAAAGCGAGGTGAACGGAGAGGGGCCTGACCAGGCGCGAGATTGCAGAGACAATCAGTCTGTTTTTTTCAGGGTAGGTAATGGCCAAGACTTATCTATAATTATTTATTTGCAAATTTCTTTGAAATGTAGTTACAGGATTAGTTGGGGGGCTTACTATGACACTGCCAGTGATGCAGATTCCTGAGTGGTACTTTACAGACGTGGTAACCCAGAATGTAAAACAGAA
The DNA here is from genome assembly GCF_019279795.1 of Protopterus annectens. Lineage (NCBI taxonomy): Eukaryota > Metazoa > Chordata > Ceratodontiformes > Protopteridae > Protopterus > Protopterus annectens. The sequence goes on from NC_056745.1 coordinate 1,159,362,466, forward strand.
AGCAGAAGAGCAAAATTAACCTTGTTTCCTTGTAATTTAGGTAAGTCTTTTACATTAAATGACACTTTAACTACTTTAGATTGCAATAAGTTGCAATTGGCAGTCTCCTCTGCATTGCAAGGCTTTCAATGGGATGGGCTGGATTAGGCTAGAAGGAGAGAGAAAATAATCCTAGGAAACAAGGAGATATGGGTGTAGGTTAGAATGGTAAGAGAAACACCTTTTCTAGTCAGTTTCAGTTTTCTAGTACAAGCACTTTAAAATACATTAAAATAGCTCTGTTGATCAATTAAACATTTTCAGGCTATGTATCACTATTAATGTCCCTAGAAGTTACCGGAATGCACTTTAACAGCCACCTTTCATTTGTAAGACAGAAATCAAATACTAACTAAAATTAGGCTTCTACTTGTACAACCACCTTTCATTTGTAAGAAAGAAATCAAATATTAACTAAAATTAGGCTTCTACTTGTACAGCAACAACATAACCTGTAGAGCATGTATACGTTGGTTAAAAATGCACGTGTTTTTTGTACTGGATCTTCCTTTCCTCACTATTGTGCAAGCTGCACACTACAAGTTATATTGTAAGGCTTTGTACCTCTCATCTGCTATGATTTATGTACAACATTGTGAATTTCCCTGAGATTTAACTTTGTTCTTTCAAGATTTACGGGTCTTGTTAATAAGGAATTACGTGTTTGCGATTCTATACATAATAAAATAATGGAAAACCTGTACAAAGACTCTTGCAGTTGAGAAGATTAGAACTCTCCATTCAGGGGCTGTGGTCCACAAACAAATTTTGCACTTTTAACTATTCATACCTGTCAGATCTAGAAATAGGCATGTCCTCATTCTCAGCAGTTCCTCCTTCCCATTTGGATTCCACAACTTGCATACTTTATTGATGCAACAACTTCCCATTACCTGCTATTTTTTCCCTATAGTTTCAAGCTGATGCCGCTGTTTACAACTCACAGACTGACCAGCAATCCTCTGTAAAAGTTCCCTGACTACTAGCAATGTCACCACCCATGCTTTGAAAGTCCTGCCCCAGTCTCTGAGTTTGACAGGCAGTCAGGCACTACCTCACAAAGTTGATGTCACCACGCTTTGCCCTGCATGTTGATGATGTTGTGGGATATGCTGGTGATAAGTGATGATGTCAGCCATAACTTAAAATTGTAAATAAAAATAAAAAATCGGGAATTGAAGGGGCCGTTTTGAAATTCATGGCACCCAATTATTTTGCCCTGAAAACCAGTAAATAGCGAGGAATTTGGTACAGCTGAGAGGTATGCAGTTGTATTAGGAACTTGACCATATATGTAAATATTCAAGTAGATTCAGCATTGTAATGTAGGTACCCTTCTTCATTTCCCCTTTCTGACATTCTCTGTGTTTTCCTATGGGTTGGCTGGCTGCCTAGTTTCCCATCACCTACTTTCCCTCTCATTTTGCCACCAAATCAAGTCCCATACCTCTCAACCTGCACACATTGAAAATAGGAACAAAGGCCCTTGAAAAACAGGAGCATCCAGCTAAAAATCTGGACATCAAATTAGCATAAAATTTGAATACCAAATAGCAGATAACTCTTCCCTCTACCAGTAGAAATTTGGGATACTGCTCAGAAACACGTTAAAAAAAGTGACAAAAATGACGGAAAATATAAGCACATTAACAAAGAAAAAGTATAAAATCTGTAGACTTTAAATAATTTTGTCACAAAAATCTGCCATACAAAGTTATTTATTTTTGTTTTAGAAAAGGGGATTTGTAAGATGTGTCCTCTTTCTTTAAATTATTGTTGCCACTAGTATGTTGGTTATGTGGTTTTCTGTGCATTAGACAGCTTCAAAAATCACATGTGATGAAGGGAATTCAGAAAATTGTGTGAAGGAGTAAATTGAGCCTGAAAATAGGAACATACCTCCAAAAGTAGGGATAGCCTAAATTATGCCTGAAAATAGGGATGCTCTTCCAAAATAGAGATAATTTAAAGGTCTGTCCCATCCCTCCATTGTCAGTCTACGACATGGAGAGGGATGATTGGAATTCTTTGGGGGTGGACATAGAGCACATGGGACTATACCATTTGGTCCACTGGGGCTCTAGTGCCAAAGACCTTTGCCTGACAATTTGAGGAACAAGAAAGATCTGAAGATGTCATCAGCCAGTGCATCCTTGATACCACTAATGTCCTTATGCTTTGATGAGAGGACATCGGCCAAAATCCTGGGAAAGGCTAAATCTCTGGATGTTGGGCTAGATGTGGACTACTGTGCATGAAAGATATCCCAAATGTGAGTTCTGCAACAGTGAATCTACCTGAATATCTACATTTAGGGTAAGCTCCTAACACAACTGTATTTTCTACATTTTTTCTCTTCCTCCTTTATTTTCCATTTAAAGATTATCCTCCCAATCATACCTCTCTAACTGAAGACCATAAAAATTACTACAAGGACTCTTGAAAAGTAAATACATCCAGACAAAAATTGAGCCACTTAATTAGCATAAAATGTGACTACAGAAATAGCACATAATGCTTCCAACTTCCAATAGGTTTGATGAATACTACTCAGAAACACAATTTAAAAAAAATAAGAGTGACAAAAATAATGAAAAATATATGCATGTTATCAAAGTCAGTGCCAGTGGTCTAACAGGCAGTGCACTTGCCTTTGGTGCAGAAGGTTGTGGGTTCTATCCCCACACCAAGTGAATGGATTGCTGACCCTGCAATGCAGCATCAAGAGGATGTAGTACTCCTGGCTGTGCCCTCCTTCTAATGAGATGTAAAAAAAAATCACTTAGCATGTGTCAAAAAAGTAGGGTATGTTCCCTGATGCCCTAGCCAAATGTCCCCTAGTAATATAAATACCACCTCATGTCTCCGCTAAAGAGACCACTAACCTGGTCAACAAAGGATAAATCATTAGAATTTGTAGACTTTAATGAATGATATTATAAAAATATACCTCACCAAGTAATTTATTTTTGATTCTGAAAAAGGGAGATGTGTAGGTTCACTTTCTTTAAATTATTGGTGCCACTAGTGTGTTATTCCTGTAGTCTGGTTTCTTGGGTGTCATGTGCTCAAACAGTTTAAAAAGCTTTTGTAATTGGGGGTGAGATTCAGAAAAACTGTGTGAGGGAGTAAATCCTGCACTTCCATTAAAATATTTTTTTCCACCCAGTCAGATTTCCTGGTCATCAAAAACAATAAATAATCAAGCCTAAAATAAAGAATGTACCAACAGAAATAAGTACATCATGTGAAGAGGTAAATCAGTCCTGAAAATAGGTACAAGGCTCCAAAATAGGAAGAGCTGAGAGGTCTGCTCCCTATCCCTTACACCCAAACCTCCCTTTGAAAAGTCAATCTGTTGGAAATAGCAGGCATTTATATAAGGCATACCATGTAAATGCAAGGACCTGAAGCTGTATTAGCATCAGGTATACCGCAATGAGTTTTAAGGAAATTGCTTTCTCAAACTTTAACTTTGAATCTTGAAAATATTCTAACAAATGGGTTCTCTGTAGTTTTTGATATGCTGGAAAAAATCCCTTAATATGTACACATAAAGCATAGAAAGTGCTCTGCTGTGTAACTGTTTAATACTTTTGGCAAGAGAAATTATGTGAAAAGTTCTCATATATTTGCCTGTATCAGTTATACTAATACACAACACATTCCATTTTCATTGTTCATAGTATCCAGAACTCCTGGGTTGCTTTTCCCATCAGTATAGCTGAAGTTTCTACTAGAGTCTACATAAGTCTACCTCTCACTGGGGAAATGTGGTGGCTTGGTGGTAAGAACGGACCCTCACTGAACTATGGGGTGAGGCTCACTCCTGAGCTATGGTCACTAATTGTGTAGAATCTGCATGTTCTCCCAATTTCCAACGTTTGACTGATTTCTCTTACCTGTCCATTTATATTACAGTTACCTCTGCTCTTGTGACCTGTATGATGTTTGGAAAGGGTCCAAAAAATACCAGCTCACCTACATGGTTAAATGAATAAGTTAAAGTTTAAAAGCCTAATGGAAAAACATAGTTGTTGAATCAGAATTACTTAAGTCACTTCCCTGAGCATTCTTTCTACATGTGTAGTGGGAGTTGGATCTATGTTATATGTTCAAACGCTTATTTGTTCAAACCACTAATGCTCGACCGTTAGTGATCGAACAATTAAATGTTCGAACATATAAACAATTAATTTTTATTAAAAAAAAAAAAAAAAAAAAAAATGTAAAGGGTGTAAGCAGGGGGGCAAGCCACCCCACTACTTAAATATACCAACTCCGAGATCGCACTTCAGTGTGCTACAGTGCGGAAATGGAAAATTTCCCATTTCCTACACTGAGCGTGTTCTTGGAGTTGGTATATTTAAGTAGCGGGGGGGTGTGGGGAGGCACAGCACCCCATGTGGGGGGTGCAGGGGGGCTTGCTCCACCCCGCTTACACCCTAGTTTTTTTTAGTTTAGTTTTTTTTTAATTTTTTAAAATATTCGAACATTTAAATGTTTAGTCACTAAAGGTCGATCTTTAGTGATTCGAACATTTAATTGTTTGAATATTTAACATAGACTCATGGGAGTCCTAGTGACAGCAGGTTAAGCAAACAGAGCAAACTTCCCTTTTCCTGAACACATATTACCACTAATCTTCTGGATTCACAATGATTCTCATACTAGCCAGCTAGTATGAACTCTCCTCATCTTCTGGTCTGCTTCAGAATCTCAACTTATTGGCCTATGTCCAGCACAAGTTCAGTGGTACCCACCTCAAGAACATCCTTATCAGGTTCTTGTTCTGTTTTGCCTCTCTTGATCTGAAGGAGCAGTGGCCATATTCTAAGGTTTTCTTGAAGCACTGAGTTCTACACCCTGCCATGAAGATTCATCCCAGTTATCTTGTAGAGAAACTTAATTTCCATCCCCCATTCCAGTAGTCAGGTAGTTTGGATTACCACCTATATCTTCAGGGCATAGTAGAGGATGAAGAGATTAACTGAGTTGTAAGCTGTGAGCTTTGTCCAATAATGCAATGTCCACTTCATCAAAACAGATTGATCTATCACTCTCAGGATTGTGACTGCTGCCTCAAACCACTTGTCAGTCACATACTGACCCTTGACGTCACTTGTGAATGGGATACAAAGGCACTTAGACTACACGGCTAAGAGTAGCTGTTAACACTCTCCAGCTGAAGACAGCAATCCACTCATTCAGTTCAGAGTACCATCAACTCAGATTTAGAAAGGAGTGATGCTAAGTTTTTAAAACACACATAAGCAACAAAACATGCGTCAACAGCGTGATGTCTAAACTACTCGTATAAGCATCGGTCAACACACAAAAACAAAGGGAATCGATGTTCGCAGTAAAAGTACTATATTATCTTCAACATTAGCTCAGGGTCTATGTTATATATTTCAACTTTCAAAATGTCGAATACCATATGTTTAAAGTTCGAATATATAATAAAAAAAAAAGAAAAACATACCTTAACAGTGCAAGCAGGGGGCAAGCCCCCCTGCATCTCCCACACCCCCCCTACTTAAATATACCAACTCTGAGACCACACTTCCTTGCAGAAAAGGAAAATTCTCCTATTCTGCACTGCACGGCGACATTAAAGTCAACCTTCGAACACTTGAAATGTCGATCATATGGTCTCGACCATATGACGATAGACATTTCAAGCATTCGTTTATTTGACATAGACCCTTAGCTCACCAAAGATAGTGACAAACTCTGAGTAATGGTTACTGTCATCCCCATACCATATAACCCTGTCTGTAGTTACTATCTCAACAAACAATAGGCAAAATTTTCAGATATGCTTCAATAATGCCTTCTCCTTTGCATGCTTTCACCCTGCAGTGAATACCACTGCATAATATTCTTAAAGACAGACATCTTCTCAACAGACTCAGAAGACCAGTAACCGAAACGAATCCAAAAACAAAAAAAAGAATAAGAAAAATGGACACCCAGAATGCTTATGGAATCTTTGAGATTTAATTTCATGCAACACAAACTAAACACTTTTGTGCCAAAACAAACTGAACTTCATCAGCTTTGGTCTCAATGTTATATGACTTAATCTGTGTCCATGTCCATTACTAGTTAAAACCCTACCGTTCAAAATGCATACATATTCACCTACAACCTGTACTACATCATAGTGGCTTCCATGTCATGCATCAATAAGGCTTGGCTGCCATTTCCCTCCTGGTTTCATTCTTTGAAGTGGCTCTGGCTTCTGGAATGGCTGAAATTGGAAGGCCTCCCATGTGGTGAAGCAGCAAGACAGAGATTTTTCTCCACTTACTGCATCTGTGACATTGAAGATGTCATAAAAGGGCCCCAAGTACAAGGTGAATTCTTGGCCCTCAGTGATGTCATATACAGCACCCACTATGGTCAACAATGCCAGCATTGTTAGACTGACCTGAAATGACACCACCCTGATCTACTCTGCTAATAATAATAATAATAATAATAATAATAAAAGTTAGGGAGAGGCAGCCTGAGTACTAGTAAGGTTATTCCACTCCACAAAGGGGGATCCACCACGGACCCTAGGAACTATCTCCCCATTAGCCTGAACAGCCTGGTCTGCAAGGCCATGAAACATATCATCATGGAACTTATAAACAAAGATATTGGTAATCTCCAAACTTAGCACCCCGCCCAATTAAGGTTTGTAAAAGGCAGATCATGTCTCCTAAACCTGATAGACGACTTTGAAGCAGTCACCAAAGCCGTAGATGAGGGTAAGGTGGTTCACACAGCCTATCTAGATCTCGCCAAGGCTTTCAACACCATACTCCACTCTGGAATTATAGATAAACTCACTAAACTACTTATAAATCCCTATGTCACAAGATGGGTTGCCAACTGGCTCACTGACAGAACCCACACTGTGAAAGTAGCAGACTCCAAATCCGACTTCAGACCAGTGACAAGTGGTGCACCACAGGATTGAGTCCTGGGTCCTCTCCTGTTTGGTATCTACTTCTCTGAAGTACAGGCTAACACAGAAGGTCTTTGGCTAATGAAGTTCACAGATAACTGCAAACTAGGAGCCATAATCAAAACGCCTAACAATGTGGACATCCTACAAAAGGGTCTCACTGAGACAGATGCCTGGTGTCAAAGACATGACCTCAAGCTCAATGCCAAAAAGTGCATTGTCATCCCTTTTGGTAAAAACTCTATTCCCATGAACTACCTTTTAGGTGGTAGTCTACTTAACACCGAAAGTGTGATAAGAGACCTTGGGACTTGGGACACAGGTGGACAGTAGTCTCTCATTTGATAATCACATTGCCACAGTAATCAGGAAATCCTTCTACATGGCACACCTCATCACAAAAGTTTTCTCATCCAGGAAAAAAGAGGTCATTGTTCCCCTCTACTCATCACTCATTAGACTCATTATAGAGTACAACGTCCCTTTTGGTATGTACCTCACAAGACATCTACAACAACTGGAAGGCATGAAATACCTCACAAAGAGGATTACAAGCCTCAAACAGATACCCTACGCAGACCGTCTCAAAAAACTCCAGCTTTACTTCAACGCATATTGCCTACTCAGAGGCGATATCTGCAAAACATACAAAGCTATGTCAAACCCAGAGCTGTTGGACATGCTACACTTAAAGAAATCCCAATCCCTATGAGCTACATGCTCTAGGGACATAACCTTGTCAGCACAATAAACAGAACATGATGGAGTGATAGATTCCTGTCCCAGAGACTTTCCATACTCTGGAACAAACTACCTATCCATATCAAACAAAGCTCCTCATTAGCACTCTTCAAGAAAAATCTTGATGATTGGATGGGAAATAGGAAATTCACCCCAGGGATCACTTCTGTGGCTCTGCACGACAGGGGCACAGGTAAATAATTTTCTTGGGTGGCAAAAGCCAGGGTACCTTTTTGGCTATATTTATATAAGCCCTAGGGCCAATAGCCTAGTACCTACCTATGAACCTATGAACCTATGACTCCCCACTAACTGGTTTTAACAAATTAGGCCATCTGTGCACCTAGAATCAGTTTGCAATGTCCATGAGTATGCTGTTTATGTTTTTCATTATTTGAACTAATTCAAAAGAACAAGATCGACTGTCTGAGGAGGCAGGCAAGACTGTCCATGCATTGGGTTATGTATACTGTACGATCCACAGCCAGGAACTAATGATGACACAGTTTATTAAAAGATTTAGCGCTTTCCTGTAGATTATAACACCACTTCCTTCAGAATCCATTAAACACATTAACAGATACCTATTCATATATCCCTCCTCAAAAATCACATGTTCTAAAGCACCAATAACATCACAAACCTCATCAAACAATTTACATACATATTATATAATGAATATCTTCAAGAAACACATATTGTTCTAAAACTCTGCTGACAAATAATACAAAAAATAATTAAAACAAATATAAAAAATAAATATGTATTATTTAAAAAATACACCTATTTAAACTTTATGGGACATAAGTCTCAAAATACTGGAAATGGATGCTAGTTCATTTAAACCTGGTGGTACATAGGCATTTAATTTAAGTTGCCATAAAGTCTCTTTGTGTTCTATAATATCAGCCCTTGGCCCACCTATGGGATTTTTATGTACAGTGACCAACCCAAAAAATAAAAATTGGTGATCTGGATGTCTTGCCATGTGTTTGCACAATGAATTACTCTCCTGCCTATTCTTTATGTCATTCACGTGCTCGTAGATTCTATCCTTGAATCTTTGAGTGGTTTTACCAACATAAAACCCTTCACATTTCTGACATATTGCTAAATAAATAAGACCAACAGATCTACAGGTACAATGAAAGGAAGTACACACTACCTATTTGTTCACCTTTACACGACCTGCTTCTAAAATGTATTTACACTGGGTATATGACCTACACTTATATGTACCTTTTTGTTTATTACTATATTCCTTGGTCTGACTCCCATTCTCCAATATTTGTTTTAGGGATCTACCCCTTCTAAAAACCATCCTAGGTTCATGTCCCATTATTTCACTCATACCATCAAAACACTGGAAAATTTTCCAGTTGTCTTTTAGGATCCTATGTGTTTATATGTGTTTCTTGAAGATATTCATTATATAATATGTACAGTGGATATAAAAAGTGTACACACCCTGGTAAAATGCCAGATTTTGTGATATAAAAAATGAGACCACAATAAATCATTTCAAAACTTTTCTCACCTTTAATGTGACCTATAACCTGTACAATTCAATTGAAAAACAAACAAATCTGTTAGGGGAAAAAATATAAAAAAATTAAAATGTACAATAAGCTGGTTGCATAAGTGTGCACACCCTTGAACTAATACTTTGTTGAAGCACCTTTTGATTTTATTACAGCCTTCAGTCTTTTTGGGTAGAAGTCTATCAACATGGCACATCTTGACTTGGCAATATTTGCCTACTCTTCCTTGCAAAAGTGCTCCAAATATGTCAGATTGTGAGTGCATCTCTTGTGCACAGCCCTCTTCAGGTCACCCCGCAGATTTTCTGTTGGATTTATGTCTGGGCTCTGGCTGGGCCATTCCAAAACTTTAATTTTCTTCTGGTGAAGCCATTCTTTTGTTGATTTGGATGTATGCTTGGGGTTATTGTTGTGTTGAAAGGTGAAATTCCTCTTCATCTTCAGCTTTCTAGCAGACACCAGAAGGTGCTGGGCCAAAAGTGACTGGTGTTTGGTACTGTTCATAATTCCCTCCACCTTGACTAAAGCCCCAGTTCTAGCTGAAGAAAAGCAACCCCAAAGCATGATACTCCCACCACCATGCTTCACCGTGGGGATGGTGTTCTTTTGGTGATGCAAAGTGTTGTTTTTGCACCAAATATACCTTTTGGAATTGTGGCCAAAATGTTCACCCTTGGTCTCATCAGACGATAACACATTTTCCTGCATGCTTTTGGGAGACAATGTATTATTTTGCAAATTTTAGCCAGGCCTGGATATTTTTCTGTGTAAGATAAGGCTTCCATCTTGCAACCCTACCCCATAGTCCAGACATATGGAGAATACAGGAGACTGTTGCCATATGTAGTACACAACCAGTACTTGCCAGAAATTCCTGCAGCTCCTTCAGCATTGCTGTAGGTCTCTTGGCAGCCTCCCTGACCAGTTTTCGTCTTGTCTTTTCATCAGTTTTGGAGTGATGTCCAGTTCTTTGCAACATCACTGTTGTCCCATATTTTCTCCACTTTTTGATGACTGTCTTCACTGTGTTCCATAGTATATCCAATGCTGTGGAATTTTTTTTGTACCCTTCTCCTGACAGATACCTTTCAACAATGAGTTCCCTTCGATGCTTTGTAAGCTCTCTGCGAACCATGGCTTTTGCTGTAGCAACTGAGTAAATGTCAGGAAAATCTTACTAGGACAGCTGAACTTTATTTGGAGTTAGTCAGAGTCTCTTTAATTGATGGCAGGTGTATACCCAAGAAGATTGAATGCTGTAATTGAATCAAAAGGTGCTTCAACAAATTATTAGTTTAAGAGTGGTGTACACTTATACAACCAGCTTATTGTACATTTTTTATTTTTTATATTTTCCCCTAACAGATTTGTTTGTTTTTCAATTGAATTGTACATGTTATAGACCAGATTAAAGGTGAGAAAAGTTTTGAAATTATTTATTGTGGTCTTTTTTTATATCACAAAAACCTGGCATTTTAACAGGAATGTATACACTTTTTATATCCGCTGTATGTAAATTGTTTGATGAGGTTTGTGATGTTATTGGTGCTTTAGAACATGTGATTTTTGAGGAGGGGTGTAAGAATAGGTATCTGTTTAATGTGTGTTTAATGGATTTTGAAGAAGTGGTATTATAATCTACGCAAAAGCGTTAAATCTTTTAATAAACTGGGTCATCATTAGTTCCTGGCTGTGGATCCTTTCATTTATTTGTGGGTTCTCAGTTTTTGTGTTTTGGGGTTATGTATACTGTATTGCTACCATACCTGTATATCTCTGCTTCACCTGTTTAATGCAGCAATGCACAGGTTTGCAATGTTACAAATAATATACCCATTACATGTATGTTTGAATCATATAAATTGTAAATGCATGGATACATGGGTGTGCCAGCCTGGCACATTGATGAGCAGTGGAATGGGCACATAAGCAGTATAATCATATATCAGGGAGGATCATGGAGACAAAGATTGTCATAAAATCTTTGCAGTGGTTGTTGGGAGTATTAGGGGCTGTAGGTGTCAGGAGTGTTAGGGCCTCTTGGTGTCAGCTGAACTTGTTACTTACGAAGTGTAAGCATATTATATGTTTCAATATTCTGTGTTTGCAAATTACATGTGGTTTGTTGACCAGTCTGAACATTGCAGATGACACTACACTAATATTATTGTGTTTCTTTGTTTATTCCAGAGGATGCTTATGCTGTCCTGTTTCTTTTGACATCTCCCAGTCCTTCAGTGATTCCTCTGGCAGTTAACTGCATATTACTTTCAGTTTATTTACTCTCCTATTATTTCCTTCCCCAAGATAAGGCATTGAATATAGTGAGGTCAGTATGGTCCTGCATATGGCCAGTTCAGGTCTTGAAGGTCAACTTTTTAATGGACAGCAAGTAATTGGTAAGTGTCTTGAGAGTGAACTACTCAACTTATGCATTCAGAATATTTCCCTGGATTTGAAATTGTAAGTAGAGTTCCCATACTTTAGGTCCCTAACAAATGCATGCATAGAGTAGTTGCCTATAACCTGTGTGCTGTATTCTTGTAGCTTTCATGGTATGTTTCTCACACTATCTGTTTTCAAAAAACAGTGTGAGCCTGCCTTCCTTAATGTAAATAAAAACAACCTCTGAAATGAGTAAAGCAGTTGTGGATACCCTTGAAATGAGGACTATAATTTAGACCCTTGGTAGTGTAGAACTTTAATAACAAATTGGGGAATACATACCAAGTCCAAAACTACTGTACCTCAGATTATTTACCTTAGCCTCAAGGATTAGCAATGTTAGAGTTAGTATATGTAAGTAGCAGGGGTATAGGGTATGGGGGAAACCCACCTCAAAGAATGCTTTAAAGGCATAGCAGTTTTGACAGTTTGATCCAGAGGACTAAAGCTATGAGCTGCTAAAAAGCTTCATGCTATAGCTCAGGGTTTGATCCCTTCAGCCTCCATTTGCCCACTGTGTGAATATGAACAATTCATTTAGCCAGATGGTGCTCCTGGGTCACTCCTAAAAGAGATTTGTGCCTAGTAGATTATGCAGTTAACAGATTAATAAAACATAACAATTTTATGAATAATATACCTCAAATGCTGTTGTTTTGTGTTGAAATAACAATTTAATTTTTGAACTGACAGTACTTGCAGTATCAGGTTTCACACTTCAGATACAGAGTTGGCAGGTTCAAGAACTGGTTGACTTGTGCTGCCAGTGGTAACTGTGTACCATGACAGAGATGCCATAACCTTGTTAGTTTAGCCAGTAGATTATAAATCTTAATTTTAGGGTCATGGTCTCATGCCACTTTTTGAGAGGATTTCTAAATGGCCACACTAGAGAGAGACAAATTATTTCCTTCTTCTGTCATGTTCTGTAATAATTATTGTGCAACTTAAGTCTATTAGTTTATATACAATTAAATGAAGCATAAGAATTTTAAGAGTTTCTGTATGTTTTGTAATATTGTGCATTATTAATATTTTTAATCCTGCACTGTGAAAAAAACAAACAAAAAAAAAAAACAAAGACTAAGTGTAATGCAATAAAATGGGAGATTTGCACATTTATGATTATTCATTTTGTTTTATTTATATTTTGTTAACTGGGTAAGCAAACTGGTCCAGGAGCCCTTTTTAGCCATAGTCCAGGCCACAATGGCAAAAACAATTACAAGTAAGAAGTGGACTTAGGAATACAAAGAAAATAAAGCAACACCATTAAGGTATTTGACAAAGACTGCATGAACAATACATTTAAAACTGTGTTTTTTTCCTTTTTTTCTGCAGTCCATAGCTGGTGAAGAAATCACTGTACATCTTAAACTGATTGAGGTCAGTTGTCCTGCAGGTCATGGAAGTATCATGAAAAAATGTCCACCAAAGGACTCTAGAACAGATGTAAGTGTTCAGCCAATGTAGCTGCAGATGAAACAGTTGCTGTAAGACCAACTAGACAAGTATTTTGTGTTTCATTGTATTCTGTGTTACTTTAATACTTGTTTTAATACAAAATTTACATACGGTTCTACAGATCTGGGTGTTCTAGTGTTTCTGAAATGAGACCACTTGAAATATAGCATAGAACAAAACAGCATGGCTTTGACATGACCTATTTAGAAGGAAGAGTAAATTTAAGTGTTAGCTGGGTTGTCTTTGTTATAAATGCTGTTCATCACCACCTGCCTGATTCATTTCAGCCGTAGCACATCTTTGGACAGTAACAGTGGTTGTAATGAAATTGCATCAAAAGAGTGGTAGCGGGAGGTGCAGGACCGATTTTCAGTTTCTTTTGCAAACTTTGTACTTGCTTCTGTATGGAATTTGAAAAACTTTCTTTTGTAACCTTAAGTTATCATAAAATACTAGAAGCAGTGTATTTAGTATATTACAGACTCTTGAGGAGAGATCTATGCCTTGCTTTCTGAGCTATTAGGGATCTAGCAGTCAGCAGTCCTGCACTTTTTGTATCTACACAAATTGACTACACGCACAAATATCAGAAAAAGGGATCTAAATCTTCATCAGCAGATAAATAAACCAAGGTGGAGAGATATGTTCATTGCATAGCATCTTCTACACTTCTGGAATAGACTTCCACTAAGAGAGATAGGTTCATTACACAGCACCTTCCAAACCTTTGGAATAGACTCTCACTGCAAATTAAGCAGTGTGATACATTATCTTCCTTCAGATCAGAAATAGATGATTGGATGGATACTCATAAATTCACCCCTTGCTTAACTGGCCTAGCTCTCATAGAGAGAAGAGTATAACATTTCCATCGAATGGCTAAACATCGAACCCTAACCACCAAACGTTCATTCAGCAAACATTCATTTTTTCACCAGGGAAAGTAACTAGTTAGCCAGCGTATCCCCGTCTTACATAACGCAGTATTTCAAACCTACCCAGCTGGGGAGCTTCAACCCCCACACCCCCATACCACCCCTAACTATATATACCAACATTGAGACCTCACTACAGTGGGGAAAAGGGGAGATGGGGAAATGTTTGGCAACTAGTTACTTTCCTGTTTGCTGAATGAAGCTTATCTAACAATTATATTTTATTTTTTATCTGTAGAACATACTACTCACCATGCACACAGAATGTCTTATGCTGAGTTCCTTAAAAGAAATTTGTCCAAATCTCACTGCTCACAGCAGTCACTAAAACACACAACAGAAGCAACACCAAACATCTCGGATAAGCCTACTCCCAATGCTTTCCAAAGAACAAAACCCATAAGGCAAGCATGTAGTTTACCTAATGCTCTTCTCATTGGGGACTTCATTGTGTGACATATAATGGGTAAAACATTTTCTCAACATCCAATTTGCCACCGTAAGGGAAGAAAAGGCTCAATTTTTGAATTCTAGGATAGACAGATAGATAGATAAGAAGTAAAAGCTGCGAACTGTAGTAAATGCACAAGTAAGTCCCTGGGAACAGATGGCATTTTTATAGAAGTCTGAATGATGGAAGGGAAGAAATTGATAAAGATTTGCAAGACATTGTTTAATATTGCACCAAAAGGGGCAGATGTGCCAGTGTGTTGGAGGAAAGTGATTGTAGCAGTACTGATGAAAGAGGGGAAAGATCCCACAGACCCTTTGTCATATGGACCAACTTCTATTTTAAATCATGATTATAATGTTTTATGCCTGTATTGTCTAAGATAATAACAGAAATTTTACCAAAATTGCTTGACATTGTTCAGTGTCATTTTGTGGAATGGGAGAGACATTAATAAAACAATGATAATTCAGAGGGAATCAGAACTTAAAAAAAAACATTGCCATTCATATGTAGTTACTAGGAGTCTAGATCAACTTCCCAATTGTCCCAAAATAATGTCTGGTTATATGACTTGCTCAGGCTCACACAGTAGGGAAATGAAGGCTGAGGGAATTAAACCCAGTACCACAGGAAGCAGATCATTAACAGCCCATAGTCTCAATCCTCTGTGCTAACTTCCAGATGTTACTGGCATGTCTGGATGTGGATAAAGTGTTCAACAGGGTCTGTTGGCATTTTATGTGCGAACAATGGCAAAATTTGATTTCCCACTAAAATAATGACTTAATAAGGAGAATATGTAAAGGGTGAAAAGTACTATTACTGAGATTCAGTCTGAGTAGGGGACCAAAGTAGGGATTTCCTCTTTCCTCCAGTTGCTGTTCACCTTAAATTTGAAGACCTTGTAAGAAAATATGGAACTCACAAATCATAGGATCATAGGAGGTTACTAGGCTATTGGCCCTAAGATCACTACAAGCTTAGCCATGTTATACCCTTGTTCCCCTATGGACCAAAATATATAGTCTGTTTGCATGCAAATCGAAGATCAACACTGGCTGCCCCTGTCAAACAGGGACATAGGTGCAACCCCCAGTGTAAATTTATGGTTTCCCATCCAGTTGTCCAGGTTACACTTAAATACGGTAATTGAGGAGCTCTGTTTTACATAAAGTGGGAGTTTATTACAGAAGAATGGCAACCTCTGGGAGACATATCTTTCTCTCCAACACGTCCTGTTAATATCGCAGGTGAGGTTAAGATCCATAGAGCGAGTGAATCTTGTCCCATTGGATTTACAGATGTGCAGCAGCTTCATCAAGGCAGGATCTGAGACTGCTCTGTAGGCCAAGCACAAGTCACCTCTAAGCAGTCTATACAATACTGAGTAAAGTGAAAGGGCCTTCAGTCTGTCCATGTAGGTCATGTGTTGTAGGCCATTATTTTTTTTGGTGAGAAACCTCTGAGGTCTCTACAGTTGCTGCAGCTATTTGGTGAGGTACATACAGAAGGGAGCATTGTACTCCATTACTGGTCTGATGAGAGTGAGTACAGGGAGTTGTAACCTCCTTATCTTTGGATGCTACACTCCTGCTTATAAGGTGTGCAATATAGAAGGTCTTCCTTGCTACTGTGGACACCTAATGATCAAAATTAAGGCTGCTATCAACTTGCATTCATAAATTTCTCACCACTGGGTTTGAACTTAGGGGGATATTATTAATGTTGCAATTAGAAGGGTTTTTCCTTTGCTGAAGGGGATGGCAATGCATTTTTACATTTAGTTTAAGTCTGTGGCTTTGACACAAATCATTTGTCTGTGTAAGCCCTTAGTATGTTTACATCTTTGGGGGATTTGATGATTGCACCCAGTTTACAGTCATCAGCCAACCTGGTAAGCCATAGGACCTCTATTTTTGCCTGGACTTCTGAAAAATAGATACCAAATAGTAGGGGAACTAGCACAGATCCTTGTGGAACACCACTAGTAAAAGGTCTGTTAGTGGAGCTGGCATCCCCAATTCTGACTGCAGGTGTTCTGTTTGTAAGCCAGTTGGCAACCCATCTAGTGACATAAGGGTTAATCCTCAGGTGGGTGAGTTTCTCAATGATGCCTGAGTGAGACATTGAGCCAAAGGCCTTAGCTAGGTCAAGATAGGCAGTGTGAACTGTTTTGCCTTCATCTAGGGCCTTGGTGACATTCTAAAAGAAATCACCAGGTTTAGCAGGCAAGATATGCCCTTAACAAAGCCAAACTGGGTCGGGCCAAGAGTTTGAAGGTCACATATATTCTTGTTGATAAGAACCATGATGATTCTCTCCATGGCCTTCCAAATAAGGCTGGTTAAGCTCATGGGTCTATAGTTCCCAGGATTGGTTGAGTGACCCCCTTGTTGCAAGGGGATTACTGTTGCTGTTTTCCACTCATCTGGGACAAAGTCAGTGCTTAGACAGAGATTGACAAGTGTGCTTAGTGGTTCAGCTAACTCATGTTTTAGACCATTTAATAAGTAGTCTGGGATATTGTCCAGTCCCATAGAGGCTGTGTTTTTGGGCTTGGAGAGTGCAGTTATAACCTGCTGTCTGAAGACAGTAGGCAGAGGACTGGTGACAGGTATGCTATGGGGGTATGATTGGTGTGGACAGGTGGATGAAGTTTTCACCAAACCTGTCTGCTTGCAGGTTGTCGATGTCCTCAGGTTCTGTATAAGTGGTACCGTCCACAGCTATTTTGACACAAAACTGGGCCTTCCCTTTTAGATTTCAGATGTAGCTAAAGAATGCTTTGTGATTTACCTTAGCTGGGGATACTAGTTTAGTTTCATAATTAGCTTTAGTGGACTTCATAAGATGTTTAATCTGCTTGTTTATGCTTTGGAGGCAGTTCTTCCTTTCCTGTGACCATTCCCTCTCATTTTTTGATAGCAGTTTCCTTTCTGTTATTACATAACCTATTTTTGCTGGATGTCCACCAGGGTGGCTTATTTTTTTGTGAGGATCTTTATTTCATCTGTTCTGGTATGGCTGAGAATATAAATTTATATAGGTGTTTATACAGGACATTTGTGTATACACCTCAGTATAGGGTTCATTGCTGTCAATGTTGGCAGGGGGTGTGAAACTACTGATGCCATCACTCAGTAGGCTATAGTGTGCTTTGGAGAAATTTTTTAACCTTTTTGCTCCTGAGGATGGGTCAGGTTGTTGTTTGTTGTTCTTCTTTCGGCTTTTCCCGGTTAGGGGTCGCCACAGCGGAACTCTGGTCCGCCAATGATTGGCAGTAGATTTTTACAGTGCTGAGGTGCCAGCTCAATGCCCAACCTTCAATGAAGGCACACCCATTCACGCATGTCTTTCGAATGTCACTCGACCATGGGGATGACATGCAGGCTCCACACAGAAGGCGCTCCAGCCGAGAATCGAATGGGAGAACCTCTTGCTGTGAGGCGACAATGCTACCACTGCACCACTGCGGCTTATCCTGAGGATGTATCAGGTACAATCGTTAATTTGAATGAGACTGATTTGTGATCGGACTTTACCAGGGAAGGCCCCACAGATGGGGTGGTGCAGCAATTCTCCATGTTGGTGAGCACTATGTCATTGATGTTAGAGCCCTTTATGGGGGTGCTGACAATCTGCTCCAGAGCATTGATGTTAGCAAAGTCCAGGAACCTTTAGGCAAGTGTGTTTGTGCTCATATATGTTACCCAGTCGATAGAAGGATAGTTAAAGTCACCCACAACCAGGGTATTTGCTGTTCTGAGATTGACTCAAGTAGGTCCAGATAGGCTGTGTAGTTTTCATGGTTCATGGCGGGGGACCTTTAGCTAACAATGATGTGGAGGGGGGTCTTGCCTACAGTTAGTTGGACTTAGAGTAACTCTAGGGAGTTGTACTGTTTAACCAGTCTAGAGGTGTACATGTCGTTAATGAAGATGGATACTCCTCCTCCCTTGTTTTTTTCATGTTTGTTGTGTGGTCTGAATGTGTGGAAGGTATTGTAGCCATGCATGGCCGGGGTACTCTCTGAGGACTTGAACCATGTCTCTGTGACTGCACAGACATCAGCATCTTCCAGGGTGAGAAGTGCTTCAAGTGAGTGCAGTTTATAATTTAGACTCCTAGCATTAAGTAGTATAAGCCTGAGTTTGATTCTGGAGGATATGTTTATGTTGGGAATTTTGTTCTTATGACATTGCCATGGCACTATGAGGGAGGCACATACCTTTGCCAGTAACCTAAAGCCTACAGGTGACAGGTGAAGACCATCTATAGCAAAGCAGCATGGTCTGTTGACCATATCATCCCAGGTTATCAGATAGTGGATCTCCCTGGACTGACACCAGAAGCTAAGCCAATTGTTGAAGTCAATCATTTTTTGTTTGTATTGTGGCATCATTCTAGCTGAGGGAAGAAAGCTAGGGACATACCTGCCTGAGACACATAATCTGAAAGCTCCATCATGTCTCTCTTCATACAGTCCAGTGAAGTTCATGTCAAGTGATTTACTTCAGCATGGACTATGACAGAGTCATAACAGTATTTGTTGTTGAGGAACTTGAGTGCATTTGTGATTTGGTGGATCCTGGCACCAGACATGCAGCTGATCGTGACCATGTCATTGCCCAGCCTAGTAAAGGGGACAGCTGTGTGTATCACTATGGCATCATCTATGGCCAAAACATCTGGTTTAGATATGTTTTGCCATAGGGCCTTATTGGGTGAGACACTGATACATGTGTAGTGGGTGCTGTATGGACTGCATTGTGTGCATAAGGTTTGCTCTTGGGAGATCTTTACTCTTTTTGTATATTTCTAGAGAGTACCTCTGCATATGTAGGTTTATGTTTTGTGTGCTTGGTATATGTGGGAGGTGGAGTGTGGGTGCTGACAACCTGCTTGGTTTTTGGTTTGTTGTTACGGTCTGATAGCCTGGGATGATATGGTCAACAGACCGTAACAACAAACCGCACATTGATTCCAGATTCATAGTATAAATTCATCTGTCACATATTGTATTTGCATGTTTTAGGAATAGTAGGTTGTCTGTATACATGAGGCAATTGCTACATTGCCTCAGAATGCCAATGTCAATCAGGCTAGCTGGAGAAATGGTGGGAAACTGGCCTTTCATTATGACAGATGTATTCTGTAACAAGTGGTAGAGGGTGGTCTAGATGGACTAGGTTCTGTTGTAGAACTAGTAAAATCAGCTAATCTATGGGAGGTTTAGTGGTAGAAACCTGCGCTGTTGCCTCAAAAAGTGCAGCTGGGTTGCTGTCTGGGCAGCAGTGTGCAACTGAGTTGCACAAAGAGAAGCAGGGAAGATTATGAGGGTTCTTTAGCAGTTATCAAGGGAAAATTTGACTTTTTAAGTGTTTGCATCTATACACGGCAGTGCTAACCCCTGTTGTGCGGTGCACAGCTATGTGCAAATGCTGTGTTTAGATATCAGCTAAGTAAAACAATTTTCAAACAATCCAACCGATAGGAAAGCCCAAGACTGAGCCTTGTTCCAATAATCCCCAACTCAGATGGGACCTTTTCTACACTGTTCTACCACAAGGGTGCAAGAGGGTCATCTTAATGTAAGATGGCTAACTTTAGTGCTCAGAAAATGCCAAACGGTATAGATTCAGCAAATATGAATCTAGCCTATGCTATAAATTGTTCAAGTACTGTAAATAGGCAGTGCAGAAAACACAGTCACAAATAATAAGAACAGTTTAAAGTAGGCGGGAAAACAGTTGCAAACAGTTTAAAAGTTCAAAGAAGGTTATAAAAATACTTATTTTTCAGTAGAATCAAATAGACAAAACAATGGATTAAACTGGTGTGGTAATCAACTGAAATAGCTTTGGTTGCAGATGACATTTCAGATTTTTGACACACCTAGAATAGGATATCCCAGTTCTGTGGAATGTTTTGATACAGTTTCAAACATGTTTGGTATACAAAATAACTGAAGATAAAAGTAAGGCAATAGTGAAAAATGTTATGCCTACACATAGATTTGTTTAACAGTATCCATATTTATGGGGACATGACAAAATGAAATATTCAAGGGGGCTATGGGTTAAAAAAGACTTGGTCATGACCTCAAAAGATATATGGGAGGAGACTAAGAAGAAGAAGATAATTGGAAAATATAAAAATGAAAGGTTATGATCTTGGATTTGGATAGTAAGACATAAGCAATGAAAATACTTGCAGTTCTGATAGTTTTATACTTAGTCGTAATTTTATCAGTCAGATGAAAATTTAATCTAATAAGGAACAGAAAGTGCTTATTGGGAGAGGGAAGTGTCAAGTGTTAAATGGGATAAGATGATTCTTCCTACAGAGATGGATTAGGGGTGTCATATTTTAAGGCCACAAAACTGAGTTTTTTCTGTGAGTGAGTGTGTTGTGTGTGTGTGTGTGTGTGTGTGTGTGTGTGTGTGTGTGTGTGTGTGTGTGTGTGTGTGTGTTGTGTTTGTGTGTGTGTGTGTGTGTGTGTGTGTGTGTGTGTGTGTGTGTGTGTGTGTGTGTGTGGTTGTGTGTGTGTGTGTGTGTGTGTGTGTGTGTGTGTGTGTGTGTGTGTGTGTGTGTGTGTGTGTAAAACACAATCTGATACTGATCAAAGTGGAAAAAGATATCAGTGGTGCAAGGGAAGGTACAAGGAATAGAAAGATATTAGTATGTTGGATGGTAAGCATTAAGGAAAATAATATTATCCAGACATATTTCATCTCTAAAATGGCATACAATTTTATAAAGACTAAATTACAGCGGGACTAGAACAAGGAGATTCTTCCAGTAGGGGTATTGAAGAGTAAGGGAGCATAAGTTAAGCAGCAGGTGGCTGGAAGTAACTAGAGGAAACTAGCTAAGAAAACAAGGTTCTGGGAACAGCTACATTGAGAAGGAAAAGTTGTAGCATGGAAGGGAGTCAAACAAGTAATTAATTTGTAGTGTAGTAGCTGCAGGGCCGGTGTTAGCATTCTGGGGGCCCCCAGCAAATGTCAAGTTGGGGGCCCCCTGGCCACTTTCAGTCTAAGTATCACCCTGTCACTGCCACTACGTCTATCCATCTTTTTAGTTCATGCTGCAGGCTTTTAGGAGTTGTACACACAGACTGACCTGTAGCTACAATGATCTTATTACAACAGGCATACATACCACACTGTGTTGGCCCATCTCACAATGGGACATTTACAGTTACTGACATTTAGGTGTAACAAGGATACATTACAACAACTCTATGTACAGGACAGAACTAATATGCAATGGAACCCTAGGCAGTGGTTACTGTTTCAGCCCCCACCAAAAAAAAAAAAAAAAACGCACACACACCCTCCAGAGTTCCCCTCTGTTTTCCCCATGTTGGGCTTTCCACTTATGCACATTACTTTTTTTCTTCCATTTCTCACATTTTACCCTTTTTCTTCAGCTTTTTCAAAAAGCCATAACTTTATATATGCTCTAAAGTGCTTTTTAAGTTTATTTTTTTTCTTTTCACCCAATGATGGCTTGAACAGAAATGATGATTAAGGAAAAAAATTCAATGTTGCCGTTCAGCTTTAGTTTTCCTTCTTTTTGATATACTTTCTTGACCAAGTCAGCGTAGTAATACCCATTTAGGAAATAACTCCATTAAGCCGCTGCCCCCAGAAGCTAGAGCATTTCCCAATCTTTTAATCCAAAAGTGGCCTAAACAAAAATTGTGAGTAAGAAAAAAGGAATTGCAGTCTTTTTTTTCTTTCAGTGAAGACATAAGTTGTACTCAAGACTTAAAATTCAAAGCTGACAAAAATAGGAGCTCCAAGTAAATTAAAAAGTCAATTGTGAGGATACACAGATCCTGTATGGGAATACTGCCTGCCTCACTAATACTCCCAAAAAGACAGTCACTGCCTATACAACCCTCTGGTGTTAGATTGGGATGAAAGCAGAAGTTCAAATGGCCACAGTCATGTATTTGAAGTGACTGCTGAAATATATATACATAGCATGCCTACTAACTCCTCGATCCTAACCCCAAAGGCAACCAGCTGTATATGTGTCTGATGTTTGATTGTGAGGAAAGTGAAAATAAATAATGACTGCAATAATGTATTCTACTTTGCTGCTACTGGCAGTACACTGCCCCTACAGGAGCTAAAGTAACTTTCATTGTATACCTCTGAGGTCTGTTAGACAAGTAAAGGAAATGATAACTACACAATCCCCAGCACCCACATAACCTACGGTAAATTTCTGTACACAAACATCTGAGCAGGGATGTTTTGGAATGTTTGTAGTTGAGGACATAGGCTATTATCAGTTTTATCCTAACAGGGTCATATAATAACTCCATTCAGGCTAAAGAGTGCGATCAGAAAATGAAAGCATTTCTTTCTCCTAATTTTTCCTCAACCAAAAACAGCTTTTTGGGGGTCCCCACAGTCAAGGATAATTAAGGGAGCCCCTGTATCTATTTATACAGTCTAGGAGTGGAGGCCACCCAATACCTAGGAGATCTAAGTGTCTGAATGCCTATGACATACATTATGCCTTACTTCTGAAAAATAATCACTTGTTAGCTACATTTTTATTGATACCCTGAATAATAATGTGTGTGTTCCGGTATTATTGGATGTATGCATTTCTAAAAATCAGTGATATTTTACACACACACACACACACACACACACACACACACACACACACACATCACAGCAATGTTAATTTTCTACTTATTTCAGCAAGTACATTGTACAACACTATTACTGCTACACAAGATCAGTGACTGCTGTTTAGCAGTCATCAAACAGCAACAGTGATAAGTCACTTTTATTTACCTCAGTGAGGAGTAAATTAATACCTATCACTATCCCTGATTTCACAGATACTCCTGATTCTGTCTCATAATTTTACTCTGTCACACTAAATCAAGTAGAGAGTTTTACACTCATTGTCTAAAAAATGCATGTTGATGCAAAATGTGTTATTCTAGTACATTTTTTAAGTGAATTAGAGTAATATATAAAATGTGTTCCTCATTTTGAGACTTTGTTATGCTATTATTTTTATCATTGAACAGAATTCTTCAGTAAAGACGTTGAGAGTTATAGTATCAGTTGTTCTGCCAGTATGTATAAAACCCCTGAAAAAGATACCATCCCTGAAGATTAGAAGCATCAGCTCTTAAACTCCACAGTTTGCAATGAGATCGGTCAGCCTGGGCTGCTGATCTCTGTAGTGCTTACTTTGCTTATGTTCATTACAGCTTTGTCCTAACAGGGTCATATTACAGTCCTGTTCAGGTTAAAGAGTGTAATTGAAAATTAATACATTTTTTTCTCCTCATTTTTCCCCAACCAACAGCAGCTTTTGTGGGGCCCCCACGCAGTCAATGAGGATTAAGGGGCCCCCTGCAGCCACAGTTATTAAAGCTGGCTATTTATTAATTTTAGTGAAGAGGATGTCCACCAATAGGACTTAACTAGGCTGGAGCATTATATCACTGGTAAAATATTATATCATTATATCATTGGTAAAATATTTAATGAAATTGTAAAGTTTGTTACCTGACAAAATACTGTTATTATAACTAAAGATCTTTGAATTTTGAAGGAGATAAATACGAGTTATTGTTACTTACCTGGTTTAAGTATACAAGCTTGCTGTACTAGCTTTTATTGGTTTGACAGACATGTTACAAAATATCAAGATTACATAAGTTGCAGTGGATGGGGGCCCCCCAGGACCAGGGGGCCCCCAGCAACCGCAGGGTTCGCTGGTGCCTAAAACCGGCTATGAGTAGCTGTACCCCATATCAGAGACTGATAGCATAAAGGACTAATAACTGAAAGACCATCCCTGGTGGAGTTTCTGGTAGAGCCAAGAACATATACTGTCATCAGAGAATGGATAATAAGCAGGTCAGACAGATTTTGCATAACTCTAAGAATCAGTCAAAGATAAAACTAATAAACCAAAGTCCATTCCTGGTCACAGCATGTAGCACTGGCACAAACTGAATTACCGTAAATCCACTTTATTAACTGCTAAAACATACAGGTTGAGCACTTTCATCTATTAAATATAGACTTCATCAGAACGCTGCTCATAAGAAGTATTCAACTTATATACACATCCATACCAATCAAATTCTCAATAAGTTACAATTAGAGTCTTAAAGTGCCCAGTGCATAATTCCCTTGCCCTATACCTAATTACATAAATTGCTTCCGTAAAATTCATTAAAACCTTGCAAATTAATAATCTATTTCTAAAAACATTGGTTAAAAAACATTGACAATATGAATAAGAATACTTTCAAAGGCTCTGTATAAAGTTTAAAAATAAATAACTGAACATTTGAATGAAAGACCAAATCCATCACCAAAAATCTATCCACTGTTCTCTAATATAGGTTTGATGGATATATGTTCATTAATACCTGGGTACATGGAGGCATTTAATTTAATCTGCCATCTTGCCTCCTTCTCCATTTAATCAATCAATCAATCAATCAATTAACAGTAAACTCTCCAGAATTTTGGAAAACATTCTTGCTTTTGCCTCGTAATCTTGCTCTGTACCTTGTAAAATAATTAACTTTCTGGTAAATCATTCAGGATCATACCTCTCAAGTCTCCAGAATTTCACAGAATGTTCAGATTATTGCCTCATATTTTTGGTCTGTTCCTCATAAAATCTGTGTTTTTTGGCAAACCACTGAGGATTGTGCTCACTAAATAATGAAACATTTGAGTCTGAGCCTTTATATTCTTCAGAAAACATGCATGCTAATGCAAAACCTATTATTCTAGCAGCTTTCAAAGTTTATAAGAGAGATATTTAAAATCTGTCATTGATTTTGGCCCTTTAGCACCCCCCATTAGTTTTGGCGGTCCAGAATTCTTAAGCAACATTCAGAGGTATGCAAAGGATTATAGTCAGTCACTAATGCCAAACATCAAAGTTTCATACTTCTATTGTTCAGAAAATGCATGTTGATGCAAACCTGTTCTGTTAAAATTATAAATGTATAAGTAATACTTAAAAATTGCCCCTGGTTTTGAGTCTTCATTCCCCTGTATCTGTGGCTGTATTCAAAATTCTTAGTATACTTCAGAAATACTCCCATAAGCATTTCCATGGTAACCACAAGCTCGGGAAACCAGAAAAAGATTATTTATTACTCATATTGTCTTCTTCCAGCTGCCTGAACTTGATGTTACCATTGCCAGTGTGAATGATTCTGTGTAACAGCTACTTTTGTGGCAGTTTGAGGGCACATTCGGCAGCTGTTGAAAGAACCCTATGGTTCTGGTGCCCATTCTAAATGGGTTTAAATGGGTTTAACATAGTGAGACAGCCTTAAAAAAAGCAACAGAGAAAGGAAGATCTCCGTTACTTGTTTTAAAGCTGTCTCGCTATGTTAAACTCCTTTAACATAGCGAGACTATTTCTAAAAAGCAACGGAGATCTTGCGTTCTCTGTTGCTGTAAAAAAAAAAAAAAAAAAGACTTATACTAATGGAAAAAGTCCAGGCGACCGGACCTTTTTCCATTAGTATAAGTCTGATTTACAACATGCACACTGACAAATCAGCGTGCACGTTTTGAAATATTAATGGAGGTCGTTGTATAATTTCCAATTTTCCATCCACTGGTCCAGATTGTATTTGAATAGTGCTAGGGAAGGGCTGTGGTTCACATGGATGGGAAGCTTATTCTAGAGAATGGGAATTTATTTAACGTTTGTTGACCAGGAAAGTCTGACTAGGACAGAGCCTATTTTCAGCAGAGGCCCAGGGAGAAACACTCCAAGACTAGGACAGAGCCTATTTTCAGTGGAAGCCCAGGGAGAAACACTCCAGATGCATGCCTTTGGAATGTGGGAGGAAACCGGAGTACCCAGAAGAAACCCATGGAAACACAGGAAGTACATGCAGACTCTGCACAGAAGGCACCCCAGCCGAGAATCGAACCAGAGAACCTCTTACTGTGAGGTGACAATGTTAACCCCTGTACCACTGCACCATACCCCCCCCCCAATATGTCTTATTTAAATCGCAAGCAAAATTTTAATCATTAGATCTAGTAGTTTTGGTGTTTTTTTTTTGGATATGCAAAAAGTCCATCGGAGCTAGATCAAAGAATGCCTTCACCTCTCAGCAGTCTGTAGGAACCAGAGTACAGAGACAGGGCTTTGAGGTGAGTAGTATTTCTAAATAAACCATTTACTAGTGGAAGTAACTTTGTTTTCAAATCTGAAAAAAGGGATTACGCAGTCTGCAGTTATATAGGAAAAGACTTTAATGTAGCAAACTTGTTTTCTAAACTAGATAAAAGCTACTGTTGTGGATGGTTTTATCTTGCAAATGATGTAGCATCTTGAAAATAAAAAAAGAGGAACTGTCATCCCAGTCAGTATAGACTGCTGTCAGTACAGCTCGACGACAGTAATTAACATGGTCAAGTTGGTAAAGGGACACTTGCAGACTAGAAGTTTATTATTATCTTCAGTAAACAAGTTCCTAATGCTGCCTTGTAATGCTCTGCAGATGAGAGTAATGTCATTGTCTCACACAGGAGTATTTAAATGGAATTGCTAGGCCTTTCTGTAAATACGTCTGAGGAAACAGTGGGATGCACTATGAAAGCGCTTATGTTTTTCTTGTGTTTTATTCAGTATTTTTTTGAATAAAAGTACTTCTTATTCAAGCAGTTTTTGCAGTGCCATTGTTTTGCCACACACCTTCCTGCTGGATTTAATCTGTATTTACTTGGGTGTGTCAGGCATTAATCCAGTTTCACCGGTGAGTTTTTTTGTGTGAGAATTATCTTAATTCTCTTTCTGATTATAAAATTGCAATATTATTTTAGGGAACATAAATGTGTGACATTATATTCTGCTTTTAAATATAGGGGTCTGCTGTTTGCCTTGCTGACCAGAAGTACAATACAGATGGAAATCTAGTGTATCATCATTTTGTCTGCAATGTGACCAAAAGTGGCCAGGTGAAACCGTTAACTGCTACAGTAAGTTTTCTGTGCTTTTCACTTTCCAAGAAAATGACGACAAACAGGACAGTAGCAAGATTTATGTATATATTGTGGAAAAGGCAATTGGAAAAATTAATGCATAAAGATACACTTGACTGCATATCTGTAGGTGGTGATTTGCTGAAAATGCATAGCGAGAATTTCTCCTATTTATTATATTCACTACAACTATAAGAGTTATTTATTAATTTATTTATTTGCATTTGTTTATCAGGAAAGTCCAACTGGGTGTAGTACCCTTTTTCAGTAGAGGTACCCAGGGAGAAAAGCGCCATTAAGTTATAATATCATGCAGAGCCATTATAGCTGACCAGATTATACTGGTTTTGCCAGTACAAGGTTACAATATAATGGAGCTCTGGGAAAATGCCCTTCCCCCCACTGTAGTACAATTGCAGTATATTTAATTAGCAGGGGATGAGGGAGTGCACCCTCCCACATGGGGAGAACAAGGAGGCTTTCTCCCCTGCAAAAAAAATTGTATGTTTTTTTCAGTCCTCTGTGAATCGATGTTTTGGTATTCGACAATTCGTTGTAGGCTTGACAAATTGTCATTTCAATGGAAGGTTATGCTTCTCTCTCTCTCTCTCTATATATATATATATATATATGTGTGTGTGTGTGTGTGTGTGTGTGTGTGTGTGTGTGTGTATATGTGTGCATGCCTGTAAACTATATATCAAATGCTACATTTCAAGTGAATTCATGCTATATAAAAATACTTTAAAAAATCTGCATGAACCATGTTATCAAAATTAAGTGAATTGTATAGATATAGATATACATATACACGTGTATTACACACAAACACACACATTTATCTCTCTCTCTCTCTCTCTCTCTCTCTATATATATATATATATATCTATATCCATGTGGTTACAATTTGAAAGACTGAACACTTACGGACACTTACATGAGTGAATAATTTTTACTGTTGTAAAATAAAAGTGAATGCTTGTAAGAGTGAATGTTCTTTCAAATGGAGTTTTTGCTGGCAACCTTTTGTATGAGATCATGTTGGAGCAGGGTAAGGGAATTTACCCTTGCCCTGCTATTCTGCAATCTCAGAATTCGTGTATATAGTTAGCATGGGGTTTGGGGGTGCAGGAAGACACTACCCTGTATTGCTATTCTGTTTCAGTGAGCTGAAAGGGAGATTGCACATATTTTTCTAAGGAATGTCTTCCAGATCTTTCCTGAAGGTTAATATCAATTACATTTCTGCAGCAATTTTTGCTATGACATAATGCAGTATCAAGTTAAACCAGCTTAATAGGATGCCTACTTAAAGTTCAGGGATTATAGTTTGATCATCAGAATAGCAAGAGTTTTAAGTGGTTGGGGGAATACAATTCTGAAGTTGTGGTATAGCCGATTATTCTTTCATTTAACATCATGGGGATTTCTCAGGTTCTAGATTAGGAAGCAATGCTTGCAGTTTGCCATTATACTTTGTGGGTACATCAGAGGCCTCCATTGTGCTCACTAAATGGCTGAGTATTGCCATAACAACAGTTAAGGTGAAGCTCTGGGCTCCAGGAAATTTCTCTCAGGAGGACAGTTTGAGAACTGAAATTATGGCTGCAGATATTCATCTTTTTCACAACTGCAAGCAGTATACCTGAGAAGACTTAAAAGGTAAAAACACAACACAGAGCACTCAGCAGGAAAAGTCTCAGGCAAAGAATATCCAAATGTAAAGAAGCAGAAAGTCATGCAGGATACTACAGGCCAGCTGGCATGTGGTGTCTTAGATGACTTTTTGCTTCTTAAGACTGAAAAGGTATAGAGAGCTTTACTTCCTTATTTTGTAGGGAGAGAAAACCTGACATTTATATATTTTGCTTTCTGTTTTGAGAGAGGGAGAGATTGAGAGAAGATAAAGAGAGGGAATACTGAATTGACGAGCCAAAAGTTATTCAGCTGAGAAAAATATTGTATATGGTCTTTGTTCTTCGCAAAGGTAAAATATGACTCTGAAACTGTTGATACTTAGGCTCATCAAATTCAAAAAACTTGGCCAAAGGTGATGCGACAGAATCAAGTGCATTTTATGAAATGATCAGATGAAAGGTAGGTTATTCAGAGAGGTAGATTTAATGTCAGTGACTGATTGTACAGAGTGCAATTACTACTTCACAACTGAAAGGGCAATTTAGAATAAAGTAAAAAGTGTGACATGAGTCATGGTATGTGTGAAAAGCATTGGAAAAGGGCGATGAGGTGTGGCTAAAAGCATGTGTAGAAGTTGTGGAAAGGCAAATCTAGTTGCCAGATGAATTTTCTACTCAAAATATTGCATGTAGGGGAACAAAGCCATGAAAATTATTTGCAGGCACATTAAGTGTTCAAAATATGCACAAATTTATTAGTGTGCAAGAAAGTAATATAGATAATTTGTGACAGAAAATCATCTGGAAGTCTAATGAGGGAAGCTAAAGAAACTGTTGTGCTTGAATTAGGTACAAAATCAACATATGGAGAATAATGTTTTTCTAAATATTTAAAGCAATGATTCAGATGGTGAGTAAATTGAAGCCATCTTTGTGTAAATTACTTATACAGTTCTTGCTGTAAAATCATTAGGTCAGAAGGTGCTTGCATGTGAAAATAAGAATAAGAAATATAAGATTTAGTTCTAGATAGTGAGAATTAAAGTTATAGCTGTATTAGGCTATTTAATTTGACAGAAGCTTGGTACGGTGAAAAGAATTTGCAATGTGAATGCACACTGGTGATTTTTTCGACTCTGACAATGTGTTTACGTATTGGTTTGTCAGGAATTAATCATATTCAGACATAGGCCAACGTGTTACAGGCAGTACAGTGCTCCATGTAATGTCCTTGTTGCTTTGAGGAGCAGAAATGAAAAGGAGATGAACAGCATGAAGCACGTGGAAATGATTAAACAGCTTACTGAATGGATAATAACATAGTTACTGCTGAGAATCTATGGTAAACGCTTGCATGTACTGATACCACGAGATCTGAATAAGACTGCACAGAGAAAGGGAACATTGTCTACTTTGCACAGCTGAAGACATGGTTTGGGTGAGACCACAGTGAAACATTTTCTGTGCTTGATAGGTAACCAGGGATTTTGGCAAATTAAGCTTGAGTAGGAGAATTTCAAGTTGGATGCATTTAATTTTCCAGTGGATGTTAACCCCATTGACAATATACCAGTAACAGGCATGACCATAGAATACCAAGGCCAGCAAATGAACAAGCTGCTCGCAAGGCTGAGTTGATAAAATGATAAGCTGAACAGAAGTGTAAAATCAGAGCTGCAGAGTTGAGATACATGAATCATCTTTTGACTTTAGATGGCTTGATAGATTATTTTAAGCCATAGCACTGGTACAGATTGTCCAGAGGAAAGAGCAAACAGTTATGAAATTTATTGGTATAGAATTCTGCATATATCAGAAATAAGCATGCCTTTTATTAAATTACTGGAACAGTTACAGATTCATACCAGAGTTCAGAGCAAAGAATGAACTCTGAATGTCTTAATTTGCAAGCGAAACATCTGCATCTACTGAAATTTTTTGAGGTGAATAAGCAGTCGTGTTATAAGTACATGCAATCCATAAGGTTAATAATGCATTCATTTTATAATAGAAGTAACGAGTTGCTTTGGTCCAAAGGTTTACTGATTGCTAGAAAGTATGTGCACAGACAGAAAAAGATCTGCTAAGCCATTGAATATGGTTGTGAAAAGTTCCATGAGTATGTTTATGGGGAAAAGGTGGTAATGAAAAGTGACCATTAACTATTACAGAATATATTCAATGCATTATAGCACAAGCACTATCTAGTTGATAAAGAATGTTGTTTGATTACAGAGCTATGGCCTGGTTGAGTAATAATACAGAAAAATGGATGCATATAGCAAATATGCTGAGCTAGCAAATTTGCCATGACCATTAGTTTGCTTGGAGATAAATTGGAAGCCAACTGGATAATTGTACTGTTTCTAGTGATTGTAAAGAAATTAAAATAGTTTCATAAATGTGCTGTGTGTGATCCTAAGATGTAAATGCTTCAGGATGTGGCTATGAGAGTCTGGCCACAATAGAATAGTCTGCCATGGAGATAGAAACACAACCTTACTTTTCATTCAGAGAAGAGATTTACTGGATGAAAGGCTCATTGTTTAAATATGATAAAGTGATAGCATCAAATCAACTAAAGTAATTAGTATTAGTAAGAATATACAAGTTTAACCTGGACATTGTAAAATTAAAAGAAAAAAAAAACTTGTGATGTTATTATTTTAGCCAAATAATTCTGTGCAAATACAGTGTTTTGGAACTATATTGAGTGCAATGCTTATCAAAGTAACAAATCGAGAGAAGAAAATATCTCTTGATTCTGTTAAGACTGTGGAAGAGGACTGGGTCATCAGAACAGTAAGAGTTTTAAGTGCATTGGCGGGGGGGTTATAATTCTGAGATTGGGGTATTGCTGATTATTCTTTCTTTTAACCTCATGGGGGATTTCTCTGGTTCCAGATTAGGAAGCAACATTTGCATTGATTGAAGTTTCCAGAAGCCACAGAGTTAATAATGAGAAGAGGTACTTTCAAGACATGGAATTGCACATGTTATTGTATCTCATAATGATCCACAGAATGCAAATATGAAATGGAATGGATTTTTTAGCACATTAGGAATGTCAGCATAATATGTTATTCTTAACTATAAACAGTCTAATGGTCAAGACAACAAACAGTCAAGAACCTTTTAAGAAAGCTGTAGGACATTAGCAATGATTATTATGTAGAGTTAGTTTTACTGGAATATAGAACTGTTCTACTGCAAGGTATTGAACTATCATCTCCATGGTTAATTATGTGCTATAGACTAAGAGGAAGGATTTCTATGTTTGCTTCTCTGATAGCCCATTAAAATCAAAGCTGCATACAAAAGCAACTGAAACAGAATCAGCCAAAACAGAAATGTTGTTGTAATCAGAATATCTAATATTTGTCTTTGAGATGGACAGAGGCTATGGGTTATAACTCATGCACCATTGTAATGAATATTTGAAAGTAATGCAACCAACAGTATAAGGTTTGAATCCCACCACTGATGCCCATTAATGGGAAGTTGGCCTTAAGGTTATATGATAAATGTGTACTGCTACCTTGGGTAATGGCTAACACCTGTCACACCAAAATAAACATTACACTGTGCAGCTACATATAAGAGTTATAGATACTGGCTTATGCGTTTTACCTACTTCAGAATGAGCCCAGTGTGTTTCAGTGCAAGCCTACCAACAATAACTGAAGCGAGACCAGAATTGTTATGCACAGACACGCACACACTATTTTCAAAATGGGAGGTAATCAATGATTCTCCAGCACCAACTACTGCCTTGTCAAGGTTTAAGCTATGCTGCCACCAGTTAGTCAAAACTAACAAAACAAGACCACACTTTACCTTTTACTCTTAAAATAAGTCGCCCTTTAAATATTCAAATGATGGCAATTAGCTCAAAGCAGTCACCATTCTAAGTGTGGTTGCCTTCCAGATTAAGAAGATAAATGCATAAGCCCTTTAACCATTAAATAAACCATTAGCCACAAGCACTATCACTGAGTAAGACCTTCTACTTGAAATAAATATGTTGAAGTATTTTTCTAAGCAGATATGCAAATGTATGAAAATGCCAGAAGTTGGTCAGAAAAATCTGCCTAATGTGTAAACTGAATAGCTTCTTCTGATTATACTATTAATCAGTTTTTGACCTATGGACAGTATAATATGAACTATGTCCCAAGGATATGCTTCATCATTCAAAAGAGTAGTGCCTAAAAACTTATTTTACTTTATGTAACTATTAACTGTTTGAGTTAGTCTCCAAACATTTTCCCATAGTTTTACTTTAACAAAGAGTGAAAAGGTCACACAGAAAAAACAATTGGTAAAAACTAAATGAAAACTCCAGCCAAGCTAGAACTTTCACTGAGTGACCTCTCAAACCTCTTCTATCAGAGGCACATGGGAAGCAAATTTATTTTTTCTTTCAGACTTGTAACAATACATTTCCTTAAATACGATTGAACTCCAATACAACTAATTTACTTTTTATGCATTTTTCTTTTGAGACACATTTAACATTCTCTCAGTTTACTATAGCCATTCTCACACAATTCCTTTCTTCTGAGTCTCAAATGAGCTTTATTGAGAAGCCATCAAGAAATTTAGCTTGAGGTAAAAATATACATTTCTCATTGCACTCAGGTTTTCATGTGAACAGACTAAGATACTGACCTTTACCATATTTACCTGGCAGCACTTTGCCCTGATAAATAACCTTGCCCTTGTTATTGTTTGTTGGGCCCCTGAGTCTGCATCATACTGTTTCAGTTGGACATGCTGTAGCTTTATTTTCTGTCTTCTGACATTGCATACAAGTTTTGCAGTACCCATTTATGTGTTTTGTAATATCTGGTCTGGTCAGTTGAAGTTTAATAAAAGCCTCCTTTTTGTAAACTTTATGGTCATATGGTTTGAAAAAAGGAATATTATAGGCTTTGGCTAGAAATGCCTGGTAGTAAGCCATTGAAATTACAACTGCTTAATCACTTCTCTCTATCCCTTCTTTATCAGCCTTCTTTCTCTATAACAACCATTTACCAGTATACAGACCCTATGCATGAGGAATCTGAGCCGCCTTGACTGTCTCCCTCTTGGCCCCAAGTGATGTGACTGCCTTAGTTGTCGCTTTCTGTAATTATTCCTAATTCTCCTTTTAATTGAAGTCTAGTAGTTTTACAACCATCTCTCTGATTTATATGTATTGCTACCAACAATTTATTCCTCTGAAACAACTGCTGGAATAAATCCAGTATTTTCTGACAGCTGTTGTTCCACTTTGGTGTTTTTGCTATGATAAAGTTGTTTTCCCAAAGTGGCCAAATTATCCATCTGTACTGAATGTGTGGACACAGTCTGGGTTTCACACCTACTATGTTTCAGATTTGATTGCCTCTAAGCCTGACTATGTGTACTGCATTTTAAAAATCATTACTTATTAGAACATCTTCTGGGATATCATCAGACTGGGGCACATGCTTATTGCCCTGCCCCATTCTCAGCCCAAATGAATGTTGGTCAGTGGCACCTGAAAATATGTCCCTTACATGAGCACCACACAGCTGTGCCTCTACTGGCAGGATACTGTCTATTTTACATTTTGTGTCCTGTTTCCTGTTGAGACCTCCCTTAAACACTGCTACTACATGAGTTTGATCCCAGTACTGTCTTGTTGCACCCTGTTGTGGAGTGCAAGGTTTTGGGCCTGACCATATGACCTGTGATCAATGTTCTGCTAGAGAATGAGTGACGGAGGCATCAGCTGAGGAGATGGGACTAAGTGGTTGGTGCTAAATCACCTGTCTCAGGGGAGGATGTGAAAAGACTTTACTAAGGGGTCACTACCGGCTAGTGAAAGTTCAAAAGAAAAGTGATCCTGAGCATGCAGAAAATGGTTCAAGTAACATGGCTGCACATGGAAGTTTGTCCATAATGTGCATAATAACCTTCTTTACATGTATTGCAAGTAGCATTTCAGACAAACTAGAAGACGAGATTATGTTGTGTGAGGTTTCAGTGTAAAAAAAAAAAAAGCAGCCATAGGTTGTCAAAGGGTAGATTTTCTGCAGCCAGTTATTATTGCAGTCTGAAACCAATGTAAATCTATAAGAAAATAATTTGCATTTTATATACTTATATACCGATATACATATTGCAGCAGAAAAATAAATGCACATGTTTTAGTCTAATTATACTGTTTTTAGAAACCTGACTTCTGATGCTTGGTAACATTAAACACTGTTGATTACTACTAACAAGATTTTGGGAAGATGAAATCACTCCAAGCTAACTTTGCTGTAATCTGTAAAAGCAGCATTCAAGCCTCAAATGAAAAGACTCTGAGTGTTATACATCGACCTTAAAAAAATATGCTGTTTCATACCTTATCATGACATTAAAGATAATTCTGCTGCCTGAAAAGGAAAGGAGACGATATATACTTTTTTCTGCTAGATCCCGAAGTTCATAGCGTTCCAAGAGTTAGGAAGCCGTTGATGTTACTGATGTCATACACGGCCCTTAATCCACTGTTGTACAATATTTTGTAGCTGTTATATTCAGAGATACATGGAAGTGAATCAGCTTGGTTGCTGATAGCAACAAGGAGAGAGTGATTTAAATGTGGAGATGAAGAAAATGTTTTTTCAGAATTATCTAGACTGAAATCACTGTGGGAGTAATGCTTGAAGTCTTACTTTCACCATTTTACAAGTCATAGGGTCATACATGCAGGGATGGAAACCAGAGATTCACAGGTCTATATTATATATTTGAACTTTTTAAACTTCGAATCCCATATGTTCGACAACATATGATCGAAGTTTAAAAGTTCGAATATATAATAAAACAAAAAATAAATAAATAAAAAAACTTACCTTAACGGTGTAGGTAGGGTGGCAAGCTCCCCTGCACACCCCACACCCCCCCCTTCTTAAATATACCAACTCTGAG
Source organism: Protopterus annectens (assembly GCF_019279795.1). NCBI lineage: Eukaryota > Metazoa > Chordata > Ceratodontiformes > Protopteridae > Protopterus > Protopterus annectens. Next base: position 1,159,398,653 of record NC_056745.1, read on the forward strand.
ACTGCACTTCAGTGCAGAAAAGGGAAATTCTCTCATTCTGCACTGAACGGCGCCATTACGTTTAACCTTCAAACTCTTGAAATGTCGATCATATGGTGTCGACCATATGACATTCAACATTTCAAGCGTTTGGAGTTCTAATAGGAACCCGAGATTCACTTACATTTTTCACAGGAAGATACTTGAGGTGGTCACTGCAGAGAACCTGCTGTTATGGGTCTCAGGCTGTATGCCCACAGAAATCCAGGTTGACTGGCCAAAAGTATTATCTTTAGGTGGATGGAGTTCTGGAGTTTCTGTTGCCCCAATTATAAGTCCCTGTTGTACAATTAAAACGTGTACAGAGGAGTTCTACCAAAATGTGAGTGTCATGATAGTCAAGGTGTCGAGGCCTGCAGGCAGGATTTTGAATCATATGTACTAGAAAGCAGAAAGACTGGGAGACTTAAAATCTTTCAAGAGTTGAGTGAAGAGATCTAAATCTTGCTGTTCATATTAAAGACCAAAGGATTTGCCTGGAATTACAACCTGAAATTTCAGAGGGTAAATACTGGACCAAACTTAGAATCTATTTTTCTAGGAAATGATTGCTGAGCCAGTGCATTACAGGATGGATGACATCATTGTGACACTGTCTACTAGGGAGGTTGGTTAGGGTTGAATCAGTGAATGCAGTCACCTGGAAGAAGGAGAGTTTAGTGACATATTCTAAGAAAGTAATGTTGGAGAGCTTCCTTTTACATGAAAAAGTCACAAGGGCAGGGACAGACAAATTCAAAATTAGGTTTCCAGGTTTATACTTTCAGCAGGCATGTAACATTTTCTAATCTAATCTATTTATAGTACTTATGCAAGAATTGTTTCTGCTAGAGTCACATTTCAGTTCTGGAAGTTATTCGCTTCTCCAGCTTCACTTACCCTTTGTCACTGAAACCCAGTTTTGCAATTGTTGCACTCTTGTTTGCTGCAGGATTATGGGAACTGTACCTTGACTGGTTTAAACAGAACCCTCTGTTATATTCCTGGAAAGGACTTACATAGGTTCATAGGTTGGTACTAGGCTATTGGCCCTAGGGCCTATACAAGCCTAGCCATAACAATTCCCTGGATATTTCTTCCCACAATATTTACTTCCCTGGACCCCTGTCTAGCAGGGTGACTGACGTGATCCCCGGGGTGAATTTCCTATCTCCCATGAAATCGTCAAAGTTCCTTTTGAAGAGGGCCAAGGAGGCGCTCTGCTTGACATGTATGGGCAGTCTATTCCAGAGTATGAGGAATCTGTGGGTCAGGAACCTATCCCTACAGCATGTTTTGTTCATTATGATGACAAGGTTTAGATCCCTGGAGTGTGTGGCTCTGAGGGATTGGGATTTCTTTAAGTGGAGCATGTCCAACAGCTCAGGGTTTGACATGGCCTTGTATGTTAAAGCAGAGATCGCCTCTGAGTGGACAATATGCGACAGCGTATAGCTGGAGTTTTTTTAGACAGTCAGCATAGGGCATCTGCTTTAGACCTGTGATTCATTTAGTGAAGTATTTCTGCGGCCTTTCCAGCTGTTGCAGATGTCGTGTGAGGTACATGCCAAACGGGGCATTATACGCTATAATGGGTCTAATGAGGTATGAATACAGTGGGACAAATACCTCCTTTTTTCTGGATAAAAAGCCCTTAATGATGAGGTGTGGCACATAGAAGGATTTCCTGACTGTTGTGGCGATGTGGTTATTGAAGGTGAGACAACTGTCCACCTGTGTCCCTAAGTCTCTCATCACACTTTCGGTGTTTAGTATACTGCCACTTATGTGGTAATTCATGGGTACATATTTTTTTCCCAAAGGGGATAACTATACATTTCTTGGCATTAAGCTTGAGCCCATGGCTCTAGCACCACGCATCTGTTTTTGTAAGGCCTTTTTATAGAATATCCACATCATTTAGGGATTCAGTAATGGCTCCCAGTTTGCAGTCATCTGCGAACTTTGTTAGCCAGAGTACCTTAGTGTTGGCCTGTACTTCAGAGAAGTAGATGCCAAATAAGAGCTGTCTCAGGACTGAACCCTGAGATACTCCACTTGTCACTTGTCTGGAGCTGGATTTGGAGTCAGCTACTTTTACAGTCTGGGTTCTTTCAGTAAGCCAGTTGGCAACCAATCAAGTAACGTAGGGATTTATGCCCAGTTTAGTAAGTTTACCTATGATTCCAGAGTGGGGGATGTAGTCGAAGACCTTGGTGAGGTCCAGATAGGCTGTGTGGACTGCTTTACCCTTGCCCACAGCCCTGGAGCCTGATTCAAAGTCAATCAGGTTCAGGAGACAAGATCAGCCCTTCACAAACCCAAACTGGGTGGGGTCCAGTGTTTGAAGGTTGCCAATGTCTTTGTTTATAAGTTCCATGATAATGCGTTCCATGCCCTTGCAGATCAGGCTCGTCAGACTGGGACGGTAGTTCCCAGGATCCAAGGTGGATCCCCCCTTGTGGAGTGGGATAACTGTATCACCACTCAGTGGGTACAAAGCCTGAGGTGAGGCTATGATTAAACATGACACTTAGGTGAGGTGCCAGTTCATTTTGTAGTTCACGTACACAGCCAGGGATGTCATCTGGTCCTATGGATGCTGTATTCTTAGCTTTGGAGAGTGCGGATTCTACCTGTGTGGCCATGATTACCGGAATTTGGCAATGTTTTGGAATTGAGATGGGCTCTTTAGGGGGTGAGAGGGGGGTGAAGTTGTCACTAAATCGATCTGCCAGGATATTGGCAATATCCTTGGGATCAGTATATTTAATGCCATTCTGTTGTAGTGCCGTGCAGATCTGAGCATTGCCATTTAGATTTTTGACATAACTATAGAATGCCTTGTGGTTGTCTTTGGAATCTTTGGCAATTTTATTTTCGTAACTAGCTTTGGAGGATTTTATGAGGGATTTAAGCTTTTTACTGAGGCTGATAAGGGAGTTTTTTGTATCCTGGGATTTTCCACTTTTTTGCAACAGTTTCTTCCTTCTGTTGTATAGTTTGTTTATGGCAAGGGACCACCAAATTGGCTTCCTTTTTTGGAGGAGAGCGTCTTGGTTCTATTTGGGATGGCGTAGAAGACAAACTCAGTTGAGTAAAAGAAGTCAACCTTTATCAAACACAGAGCTTTCAGGCAAACACCCTTCATCAATGATTAACATAAGGTACAATTAAAATTCAATTTAAATATACCCACAACACGTCACATGACTTGCAGCCAAAGTCATGTGGCTAACTACATCACCATATAAAACAAAATTGGTACATATTCAACAATACAAAACACTTCACCCACATGAGATACATTAGCTATTGTTTAGGCATAAAGTTATTAACATTTCTTAAAGCCTTTTATCTTAAAAAAGTTTTTTTAAAAAGTTTTTCAAAGAATGTTTTCTAAATAATTTTGTCTTCCCAATAAAATCTTATATATATTTCAGTAATTACTTCAATTTATTATGTTGTTGCCTAACTAATACCGGTTTTAAAGACACTGCTGCATTTAGACCTGGATGAATATCTGCTGACAAACGAACTATCCATTCGTATTCCCTAACTTCCAGCAGATTACATATATCTCCCCCTCTCAATGTTTTAGTTAACATATCTATTACTCTAAACTTGAACATATGCTCTTTCCCTTGTTCCTTTATATGCTTAAACAGGGCATTTTTTCACATTGTTTCCTAATATTAGATTTATGTTCAACTATACGGTCCTTAAGTCTCTTTGTTGTCATCCCAACATAAAATGAAGGGCATACAACACAAGTTGCTATGTAGACCACAAAGGTGGATGTACATGTAGCTACACCATAAAAATGATAAAGTTTATTCGTAACTGGGTGCTTAAAAGCATGGGATGGCACCATTCATGCACGAGTGGACGTGCTTGTACAGTGCCTTAGTGTAGGATTCAGCAGCCGAACCTTCACCTCCCGTCTGCATGGGTGTCGTGAAGTTTGTCACTTCTGACTTTAGCATGAAGTTGGCTTTGGAGAAGATTTTTACAGAGGTTTCCTTACTGGGGGGTGGGGATGGGATGTGGATGTCAAGGGTGATTAGCTTATGGTTAAACCTGACCTATGAGGGGGTGACCACTGGTGTGGAGCATTTATCTCCCATGGTGGTAATGACCAGGTCTAGGATATTGGAGCCCCTGATGGGACAATGAATTAGTTGATCCAGGGCGTTGAAATTCATGAATTCCAAGAACCGTTGGGAAAAGGTGTTGGTACCTGAGTAGTTTTCCCATAACAGCAAGGGCTACTAAAACATTACCACACAGTAAATCCTTTGTCCCTTCCTGAGGTGATGAACTTCAGTTTAGAAAGAATTCATAAAAACTTACCTTTTAGGGTGCACCGTTTGCCACTACACTCCAAGTTCCTTCTAATCGATTGCCACACTGTAATCTTTAATCTGTTATACTAAATATTTTCCATTTACTTTTCCTTTGCACACAAATGCTTACACAGCTGTACTTGCACTTTGGTGATCTGTCTGAAACATGCTTTGTTTTTTATATATGTTTTCTTATTCGACTTTCATAGCCGTTGTATATTATACAAAACTGCACCTTACTTAGATTTAGTTGTACATACAATCTAGGCTGTTTTTTTTGCTAATTGTATTCAGTTAAAAATAAGATTAGTTGTAAATGTCTAAATTCTTTATTTTTTATGTCAGCTGTCATAACCACTATAGCTTTATGTTGATTTAGTTGTGTTTTTATATGCATGGAGTTTTACTACCCAGGCCCCACTGAAAAGGAGCTGTTCAGTGGAAATAAATAAATGTATACATACATAAATTACTGCAACTAGACTTCTATGAATTAACTTCCAGTTCTAGAGGAGAATGTTTTTAGTGTAGGACTGATGTGGATTTTTTTACACAGTAGCATTTGTGTTTGACAGAGTCGGTTTGCATGAAATGTTTGACAGTTTTGTACATCATTTCAGTTAAAACTTTCAGGAAACAGTACATAGTGAAAACATAAACTAAGGGAAACTTAAAATTTGTCTGCAGTGAGAAACCAGCTTGTGTTAATTTCTTGTGTATTTTACTACATTATCAAAATATGGAAAATAAATGTATTCAATATTATTTAAAGGCAGTACACCATTATGAAAAAGACGAAGAAAATTCTTCACCAGCAGAGGGAGGAAAGCCAGATGGCAGAAAACCAGCAATTGCTCATACTCCAGGAAAACCAGCAAAAGAAACAACTTCTACTGAAGCAGGGGGGAAACATTCTCCTAAAAGACCTGAAGTGGGTCAAAGAGACTCTATAACTACTAAACCCAAACCTCCCCCCAAGAGTGGATTGAGTGACTTGGATCTTCTGGATTTATTATAAAAATCTGTGGTTGAAATTTTTTACATAAGAAAGAAAAAAAAAAGGCTTACATTTTTACAGTTGTAACAACCTTTAAATAAATGTGTCAGAAAACAGCTTTTTCTTTAGAGAATTGTTGTCCCTCATGAAAAGTATTAAAGTTGTAAAGTACTATTGTCACATCACATTTTGTGTGCTAAAATTAGACCTTCACCAACACAAATAAATGTAACAATTTAACTGCAAGTTGAAAAATTGTCATCTGAGTGCAAGTCCATAACCCTGCCTTCAAAATGTTCCCATTTAATGTTCCAGATTCAGATATTCAAACTTGGGTGGCACAGTGGATAGTGTTGTCGCTTCACATCGAGGTTCCCTGTTTTGATTCGTGGCTGGGATGCCTTCTATGTGGAGTCTGCATGTCCTGTTTGTGTGGGTTTCCTCCCACATTCCAAAGACATCCAGTAGGTGGATTGGACACTAAATTAGCCATTAGTATGAGTGTGGTTTGGAAGAACTACCACTGCAGGGCTAGCCACCTGCTGGTGTAAACCTTGGCTGTAGATGATTGTCGCTGTTGGCATGACACCCAGACCACATATGGAAAAAGTGGTTGTGGATGGATTCAGATATTCATATTTGGTGCTTTGTTCTTTTTTTTTTAATTAAGGAAAGTACTACAGTTTAGTGTACAATTATTTACACTGGTTAAGGATGAAACACAAAAGATAAAATGCAGTCAGTTTTAGTGCGTTTTAGTAATGGTAATTTTATGTTTCACATATCCATTATTTTCACATTATACTAGTCTTCAGTTTTATCCCGTGGTAGTGGTGCTGTGCTAGCATTGTCGCCTCACAGCAAGACGTTGTCCCATTCGATTCTCAGCTAGCGCATCTTCTTTGTGGAGGCATGTGTGAATGAGCGTGCCTTCATTGAAGGTTGTGCGTCAGGGCTGGTAACTTGCCACGTAAAAATCCACTACCAAACATTAGCAGACCGGAGTTCCGCTGTGGCGACCCCTAACCGGTATAAGCCGAAAGACACAACAACTAGTCTTCAGTTTTGTTCATTATCTACTCTGCTTTCTGTTAACACTTCCTTGTTTCCAAGAATTGTACCTTAGTCACTTTTCTGTGAAATGCATTGTATTGCACTTTGTTAGCAAATCAGTATATTTTACTTTGTCTGTGAACTTCACCACAGATTACCAAAATGATTTGTATGTTTTTATCCCCAGATACTTTTATTATAGTTCCACTGTGATATCGCAAAACATTTAAATTCCACATAAAACCAGCTACAGTTGCATGAAACTAATTACTTGAGTACACATATAATCTAAACAAGAATTAATTCAATCAAATGTGAACACCTAAAGACAAATTTTTTTTTGCACTGTGGCAAGTCTCTTATTTTATTATTTTCACCCGCAGGTCCTACACCTTGGGGAAGGAATGATCAGTTAAAACAAACTGAAAAAAATAAAAAAACAGAATGTCTCAATATGTAGTCTCAGAGTGAATACAAGTGGCTACAATTCAAGCCTACATACAGTGCTGCACTGTGCAGTGAGCAAACAAAAAATGAGCAAATATGCATGTGCACACAGTAAGTGAGCAATCCGAAGTTGGACACCTGCATAGAACCCTTCAGTTAACAGTGTGGATTGCAATAAATGAAGGAAATGGAAACAAAATAATCCTAACACAATATATTAATTTCCTAGTGGAGAAGTACTGCTGTAATGCAAGATGAATTTTATATATCTGTGTGCATGAACATTTTGAAAGGGAAATTATTGTATAAGGTATTGTAAAGAGACAATGCCATGGTGTTTCATATTATGTAATTATGTACGCTGCCTATAGTCCATGTATTGTGGCTGAAAAGGGTCTTCTGGAGTAACTCGTCCATCCTTCTAAAATGCAGAAAAAAATAAAGTAAATCCTGCTAAAGAATTTTATGTTGAATTGAAGACTTTACTTAAGAGAGGACAATGGAACTTTGTCACTCTGGGCTAGGTAAATGATTTGGTTATAATAACTCCCAAGATTACTTCATTATATTGTTTGCTTAAATTGCATTAGGATATGCACCATACCCTAAAATGTCTATCAGCTTCTTGCAGAGAGAGTCCAACAAAATGGTTAGGCTTGACCATGAGTCATCTTTTTGTATAAAGAAGTAGGGATTCCATCAGCATTTGTTAAAGGTACAAGTGAGCTACTAAGTAAAGTTACACAGTTAAGGAGATATGTACATGTACTACCGGCATTTTATCAATACCAAAAAACTTTCTGAAGGATCTTTTTAATGAATTTATATATATGATGGGACTCTCACTATTTTGTGCGGAGATAGATATGTTAATCCTGTACTACAGCACTGCAGTATGCATAGTTTAAATGTAATTATATTATATTGCATGGGTGAAGATCTATGTATATATTTGTGTGTGTATAAATACACACACACACACACACACACACACACACACACACACACACACACACACACACACACACACACACACACACACACACACACACACACACACACACACACACACACACACACACACACACACACTTCAGCTGATGACCTTCCAAGTGAGTACCTTAAAATAGCAGCTGATAGCATTGCCTATCCTGTCTCAGTCCTTATATAAAGGTCAGTTCAGAAATTCCACGTTCCCTCTCTCTGGGAAAAGTTACACATTATCTCTCTGCACAAAGGAGGAAATTCAACAGACATTATTAACTTTAGACCTATAGCAATTTTATCCTCCTCTCCAAAATACTAGAAAAATGTATTGAAAAACAATTGCTAACTATCTCCTGCAGGAAAAACTCATATCCCCACACAACATGGCTTCCATCATTCCCAGAGTACTAATACTGCCCTTCTAACCTATATAGATACTGTCAATAAAGCTACAGATAATGGCTAACTAGTGTCCTTAGTTCTAGATTTGTCTAAAGCCTTCAGCACAGTTTGTCACCTCAAACTTCTACTGCAAATGTACTTATTAGGTCTCTATCAGCACACCCTTCTATGGTTTAAAAGCTACCTATCCAGTAGGTATCAGTTAGTAACATGGCATTCCACCCTCTCTCCATACCTCCCAGTCATCACCAGTGTACTACAAGGCTCTATCCTTGGTCTCCTACTCTTTAACATTCTCACCAACACTCTCCACACATCTTCACAACAAGCCTCTCTAATACAGTAAGCAGATGACTCCACATTCATTTGCACACCTCCAAAAACTTACTCAGGAAGCTTTAACGGCCACTGAAGCATAGATATGTGACCCACAACTCATGCTCAACCCTAAAAAAAAAGTACAACTTTTTTCCACAAATTCCTATCTCATGAAAAAAATATGAAGTCCTCTCTCTGTAATATAACCATTGACAATAATCTTAAACTCAACCTGCATACACAAAATTACACAATAAACCCTCATCAAAACTAGGGATACTTTAGAGATAAAAATGTCCTTACCAATGCAACTAAAACTACACTTGCCGCTTCATATCTCCTCCCAGCACTTCTTTATGGTGCTCCCATCCTTACTAACCTTAAAGCAAAACAAAAATCAAAACTTGAACAATGCTATAACAAAGTTGATAAATTTGCAGCAAATACCCCTTTCAGAACCCACCACTGTATACACAAAAAAGCCTAAATTGATTAGAAATACCCCAACAGCTAACATATACAGACACTTACCATGCTGTATATAAAATTATCCAGTATCCATCTGCTTGTCCAGCACTAAATAACTTTCCATACAACTAAGTGCCTAGTTGGTCATTATTATCCTATGAACAAAAGCTCCTGTACCATGTTGCTAAGGCCTGGAACTTCTTATCTCTAACCATCAGGTCAATATCCTCCCTCCCATCCTTCAAAATCATTATGAAAGATTTCCTAGCCCAATGCTGGGTCTGTTCTTGCTCAGCATCAGGATAAATTATATCCCTGTATTAGAACAAATACCTTATCATAACTTATACTTCCTTACTCTCCCATCCTCACTCACTTACTATCAATTTCTCTCCCCCAGCTTTCTCTTTAAATATATCAACAAGTCTGCTTTTCTCTCACTTCACTTTGCAATTTCTGTTTGTACTGTTTAATTTCTCTAAAAACTGACAACAATTTCTGTAAATTTATTTATTTATTGAACTTTGATGACTGGGGAAGTCCACTGGGCCAAGAAGAGCCCATTTTCTCTGGAGGACTGGGGAGAAAAGCTCCACAATAATTGCAAGTTACATTTCATATGTTGCAAAAGGACATAGTTCATACAGCTAATTAAGCATTTACAGATAAGCTTCATGATATTTGTAACTGGCTTGTCACAGTGTTACAAAAATGAAAAGACATAATTCAATACAGAAATTTCAACATTTACATAAAGTGAATATTTTTGTTATAAACTCAATTGTAGGTTGAACATCTCAAAATATATAGCTACTAGCCATTAATAGGTTAGGAAAATATTATGCATGGAGAGGGTAATAGTATATTTGAGATTGGAGAGTATAGTACAATAGATATTAGAGAGAAAATTAGTTTTTTAGAAGGGAAGGGATTGTTTTGGGTGGGATGAAGTAATAGTAGAGGTAGTTGGATGAGTCAGTGCAAGGTGGAATGAGGGGGAGTGGTTTAAGTTGGAGCGTGGCAAGGGCATTCCCATTTGGAAGAAAGATGAGAGTTTAGCTGAGATTTGAAATTTGTATGGTTAGGTAGGTTGCGTAGGTGTGGGGGGAGAGAGTTCCACTGTTTAGCTAAGGAGTGGGACAGCAGTAGGTGGCCAGGAGGTCATGCAGGTTTGTGGACCCGAAGGAGATTTTGTGTTTTGGATCTGAATGAGCAGTTGGGAATGTAAGGTTTTAAGGACGTAGCAAGAGCTGGGCAGTTGGCATGTTTAAAGATGAGCTTGTGGGCAATGGTGAGTTGTAGGTAACTGAGGTAGTTGGGTAGTTCAAGCCAGTTGAGGGTGAGGAGGGAGTGGCAGTGGTGGGATGAGTTTTTTGAATTGGTTGCAAATTTGGAGATCTTGTGGTAGCAGGATTCAAGTTTGGACTGAAGGCCAAGATGGAGATTGGTGAAAAGAGGGGCACCAAACATAAGGGAGGGGAGTAGGAAGGTGGATGCAAGAGTTTGATGGGTAGAGGGGCTTAGGAAGCAGTTGTGGCTGTAGAGGAGACCTAACTTTTGGTGGGTTTTCTTGATTGTGGAGTGGAAGTTCTTCATTAATAATGATGCCAAGAAGCTTGGTGTTGGGAACAACTTCAAGAAGGGTGTTTTGGCACTGTATGGTGAATATGGATTTGTCATTGGAGTTTTTGGTAGGGGAAAAAAATTACTTTGATTTTATTTACATTTAGTGCCAGATGGTTAGACTGCATACAGGTTTCTGTGTTGGAGAAGGCTAGTTGGGTTTTTGCTATGGGCTCTGAGGGGAGAAGGCTGAGCAGATGATTATAGAGTCATCTGCATACTGGATGATAGATGAGTCTGGGGTGGATTTTTGAAAGTTGTTAATGAATAGGTTGAAGAGAAGAAGGCCAAGAACAGAACCTTGTGGGGCACCTGTGGGTGTAGGAAGGAAGGGGGAGGTTGACATTTTCCATTGGGCAGCTTGTTGGCAGTTGGACAAGTAGCTGGAAAACCAGGCAATTGTGATGGGAGAGAGGTTTACGGTGGAGAGTTGAGATATAAGTAGGGTGTGTGAGATGGCGTCAAAGGCCTTTGACAGATCTAGGAATAGTGTGGATATGAACTTGCCTGAGTCGCGTTCGAGGTTTATGGTTTCAAGAAAGGAAAGAAGGGTAGCCATGGTGCTGTGGCCAGGGCAGAAGCTGTGTTTGGTAGGGGAGATTGTTTAGTGTTAGTTGTGCCATGAGTTGTGCTTGTATTGTTTTATCTAGTATTTTAGAAAGAAGAGAAAGGATGGCAATAGGCCTGAAGTTGGTGGTATCAGTATTTTTGCCACCTTTGTGGAGGGGGATGATGTAAGCATGGCGCCAGATAAAAGGGACGTATGATTCTTGTATGGATCTATTTATATGAATAGAGATGGTATAGGCAATGCTGTCTGCAGATTGTTTGAGGAAGGTGGGTGGAAGGTTGTAGGGTGCATTGCGACAGGGTTTGAGTTTGAGAAGTCATTTTATAATGCTTGTGGGGATGGGCTTGAGGCAGAAGGATGTAGAGAAAGGTTGACTGTGGTGGTGGTGGAGGAGGGGGTGGGAAGGAGGCTGATAGTTTATGTATGCAGTCTATGAAGAATGAGTTGAACTGGCTGGCTGTTTCAAGGTTGGAGAGGTTGGGGTCTGGGCAGGGGTTTTCTTTGTTGCCAGGATGCAGCATGGATGAGATGGAGTCTCAGAATTTTTTGGGATTTGTTGAGTGCAAGGACTGGAGTTTGGAATAGTGGGCTTTACTGTCTTTAATTATTAGTTTTTTTGTGGAGCTTTGTAGTTGCTTATAGGGTTTTTATGTTTTTGATATTGTTTCCATTTTTTGTCCCTTTGGTGCAAGACTAGTTTAGTATCTTTTGATAACCATGGGCAGGGATTGGTTTTGATGCATTTGGTTCGAGGAGGGGCTTGCTGATTGAGAAGGGTTAAGAATGAGTGGTTAAAGTAGGAAATTGCATCATCTAGAAGAAGGGTTTTTAGAGGGGACCAGTCAGTATGCTTTAAGCATTCAGAGAAAGTTAGAGGGTTGAAAGAGGACAGGTTATGGGTTTGGATGTAGTGGTGTTTATGCAATGGAGATGGGAGGCGATCGGTGAAGGCTGGTAGGTGATAGCTGAGAGGATCAGGTAATGTTCCAGCTTTGGTGATAAGGTTAGGGTGAGTTGTTAGGATCCCGTCAATGATGGTACCAGAGGTACCATCTTTATTTGGTCTGGTTGGAGATTGTATTAGTTAGGAGAAGTTGTACAGGTTGATTGTGTGAGACGGGGCTTCAGAGTTAATAGTATTCCAGTTGATGTTGGTATCACCGAGTATATAGGTTTCATTTTTTATATTGGAGGAGAACCAGGACAGGATGTTTTCAAGAGTTTTGATATTATCACCAGGGGGAATATAGAGGACAGTGATACGTATGGACTTGTGGTTGTTTATTTTTAGTAAACCTATTATAATTTCAGCATTGGCAAAGGGTGGTATTTTATTGGAATAGGGAGTTATGGTATGGGAGGTGGGGTAGATTATTGCTACTCCATCTCCTTTTTTGTGGGCTCTGTTGTTGTGAATGATTTGGAAACCTGGTAGTAGGATTTTGCTATCTTTTATATAGGTTTTCAGCCAGGTTTCAGAAATGGTGGTAATGCTGTGGTGGTTATGGGAGAGCCAGGCATGGAGGTTAGGGATTTTGTTTTTTAGGCTTTGTGCATTAAGTGTTGTAAGGTGAATGGACTTTGAGTTTGTGGGTTGAGTAGAGGGTTTGATGAGGGTGATGTTAGAGATGGGTCCCGGGTTGGGGTGGATGTCGCCGGCTAGTGATGGAGAGATGTGGTGTAGTAGAAGAGTGAAGCAGTGGGTTGTGCAAGGGTAGCTTGGGTTGTGTGAGAGTAGTGATTTTCTGGTACCACATTTAAGAGGGGAGTACAGGGGGGGTTGGGTTGGGAGCAGTTTTGGTTTGATGAAATAGATTGGGTTAGAGGTGAAGAGTTCATGTGAGATGGATGAGTAGGATGGGAAGTGAGGTTGATGGTAAGATGTGGTGGAGTGTGTGCGAGAGTTATGACAAGGGTTGGGAAAAGTGTGAGATAGGTAAGAGAAGAGAGAGAGATTAGTAGGGCAAATGGGGTTATAGGGAGAGATGTTATGTAGAGCATTGAAGGAGGGGTGGATGTATGGGGTGATGTAGATCTACAGATGGGTGAGGTTTGGCTTAGGTGTATTGGGATTGGAGAGGTGTTGGGTGGAGAGGTGTCAGGGGATGTATAAAAGTACAGGTAGTGGGGGCAGGTAGGATTTGGAGGAAGGGTAGGGGAGCAGAGTGAGCCTGAAGAGTGAAAGGAGCAGGTTATACCTTCCGGGAGGAGCAGCAGTCACCAAACAGAAAACAGTCAGTGAGAAGCTTAGCAACTACAGAAATAGGGCAGCCTATCGTTTTGGTTTGAATGTTACCTTTCTGTTTGTCTTTATTATTTATGCACCAGTGGGGAGCTGCAGTTCACTGAGAAGTAGGAAAATAATGTAGTTATACCAGGGGTTTTAGCAAGGAACATGCAGTAAGTGCACATGAATGAGGGATGCCTGTGGGACAGATAAACAGATTGCAGTCAGGCAGAGGTTTTTAGTATTTAACGATGGAGTCATAGCTCAGGGGAGGAATCAGTAAACTCTCAAGAGGAAGAGGGAAGGAATAGACAGGATTGGCAGGGCTGGGAAGCTTACAATAAGATTATGTTAGGAGGTCGAGAGAAGGTGGGGGCTAAAAGCTAGGGCTTGGAGAAAGCTGTGAGATAACAGGTTTGACAGGGTTCGGAGACTTACACTAGAATTATGTTAGGAGAACAAGAAAAGGGAGGGAGGCTACGGACCAGGACTTGGAGAAAGCTGTGAGAAGAGAAAAACAATCAACCAGCTAGCCCAAGTCAGTACCTAAAGGTGTCTATCTGTGTGAATTCAAAAGCAGATTTAGTAGAGCATCAGAAAAGTAGAATATAAAATATATGTAAAGCTTTGGGAAACTATATATATTTGTTACAATAAATAGGAGAATAAAATATGAGAATATAAAAGAAATGTGATATACAAGATAAATAAAATATAAGAATATAAAATAAATGCAAAGCTTTGGAAAAATGTATATATTTGTTGCAGTAAATGGAAGGAAAAAGGGGGGGGGGTCCAGTAGTGTGCACAGCAGAAGAATCAGTAGGAGTATCACAGAGAGAAGATTATAATAGACCTACACGGCTCACAGTCTGTTGATAAAAGCAGAACTTGCAGTGGCGTTTACTGGTTTGTACGGGGTTCCTCTCTGTGTTTTTGTATGCAGGCAGTTGCTTCAGGGTTTTATTTTTTTTTATGTTGGACCTTTGAATGTGTTTAAGGGAACTGCTCACAGTCTGTTGATAAAAGTAGAACTTGTATTGACTTTTACTGGTTTGTAAGGGGTTCCGCTCTGTGTTCTAGTATGCAGGCAGTTGCTTCAGGTTTTTTTGTTGTTGGACCTCTGAATGTGTTTAAGAGAACTGCTCAGTCTGTTGATATTGATATTAAATTATCATATAATTTGTATGTATTCTTAACCAATGTTTTCATGTTATGTCTAATTTGGTATAATTATTTAAATTATAGTTGTTTTTTGTACTATTTTTAAAATTATTGCTCTTAAAATGTTTTTAATACTTTGGAGCTTTTTCTCCCTAGGCCTTCTCTACAAATGGGCTCCAACCCAGTCGGACTTTTCCGGTAATCAAATGCCAATAAATAAATAAATAAAGATAGATAGATAGATAGAGGTATAGCTGGATATATGGGTCTATGTCAGATGATCGAATTTGCAGAAACTCGAAATTCATACGGTCGAGACCATATGATCAAGTTTCTGAAAACTGGAACATCAAAAAAAAAATCTTTTTTTTATTCTGGGTTACTGTGCACCCCACACCCCCTGCAAATTAAATATACCAACTCCGAGATCATACTACAGTGAGGAAAATGGTAATTTTCCAATCTGCACTGCACTGCACTGCACTGCACTGTACTGTGATCTCCATTCAAAAGCTTAGAGTTTTCAAAACTCGATCATGTAGTCTCGACCATATGAATTTTGAGTTTCTTAAAAGTCAATCAACTGACAGGGACCCAGATAGATATATAATTTATTCTTTTAACATACAGCTAATTTACCTTTCATGGTCAATACTATTTACAGTTCCAGGGTGCTGTGGTCAGGACATTTTATACCTAGTCATATGTAAATTTTAATCTGTCACATGATTGTCTGATGTGATTCTGCATCATTGACTTTCACAGTATGCAGTGACTGACTCCCACGGTGCAAGGCATTTTCAGCATTTCTTCAACTTGCACTCACACTTTAATTAAGTAAGATATAGATGCAATAATATATAATAAAGATGTTTTGGTGTGACAAGCCTCACAGTGCCCTTTATTTTACATTTATTTAATTAAAAGTGCAGTCATCAAGTTCAAGCTGCTTACCTCCAATATCTGTGAAGTCAGAGTCAAAGAATCATTAATGGTATCAGTAATTTCAGGACTTAACAAACAGTATTTGACCTAGTAACAGTAATTACAACAATTTTCAGCCTGACAATCCATAGGTAAACCACTGTAAAACATATCAGTCAGCAGGACCTTAATTTTCTTTGAAATATACCACCAGCATGAGGAGCACCTCCTGGACCAGTCTCTTGGGATCATCCTTGTCAATATCTGTGGTCTATGCTGTAAATGAAGTACAAACCCGAAAATTAAAAGCCTTGGTTCTTTCCTGCCAGTGATAAGGAAACTGCTGATTTCTTAACACCACAAACCTCACATGTTCTGGAGGAAGAAAGAAGTTTAGTAGAACATTCTGGTTGATTTGCTCTCAAAGATCTGATGCATGTCTGCTTGTTGCATTTGTCTGCTCTGAAGAAGTCTCATCTGGCAAATCATTAATTTTAATTTGAACAGTTTGCTAGAAGCTTACTAGCTACATCTACTCTAGACATGAATTGGTTATCAAGGCTGTAATGCTTCTTTAACGCATGTGGTTTATACCTAGTCACTGTATCAAAATGCCCTGAAGGTACCCTCCCTTAAAACATACTTTAGATCTGGAAGTCCTCTGGTACTAGGCTGTGGTTTGGCAGGGTCAGGTTCTGTATTTCCCTTTGCTGAATGATGAAATATAAATGCAGTGTGAGTGCCATGCAGCAACATTCCATTTAAATTGTGTCTGGCAGACACTTCTGGTGCAAAGAAAACAAGCTATTATTTTATCATTCTGATAGGAGCTAATACAAAAGACATAGAGTGGAATTCAACAATTTATGTAGTATTCAAGGCATACTTACAGAGTTTGTGGAAACATGGTGGAGAAGAAGCTGAAGATGAGGAGAGAGTCCAACTGGGCATTCCTAGACTTGGGAGAAAGCATACAATAAGGTCCCAAAAAAGCTGATTTGGGAAAGTCTGTGATGGTAAGTTTGGGAATATTGGTTGAATTAGTGTAGGCTACACAAAAGGACCCAATGACACAAGCATGAGCAGTTTTGGACTCAGAGAGAGATTTTCAATCAGTGTGGGTATGCATCAGGCTTCAGTTCTGAGCCACTGCTGTTTTTACTGGTGATAGACAACATTAGCTAAAAGGTCAGAGGAGACAGATCAGAAAAAGCCGCTGTATGCAGACAATGTGGCATTGCAAGCAGACTCTGAACAGGAACTTCAGCAAATACTAAGGTAATGCAATGCAAAACTGAAGGCACATGGGATGAAACTGAATTTGGACAAGACAGTTGTCATGGCAACAAATGGAGGACATCAGAAGAAGGTGAAAATAGAGAACTAGAAGGGAAACTAGTGAAACGGGTTAACAGCTTCAAGTATTTGGTAGGGGTGGTTGAGGAGAAAGGAAGTCTAAGTGAGGCATTCAAAGTTAGAATCAGAGGTGCTACAGCTAACTGGCACATGCTTTCAGGAGTAGTGTTTGACAGATAAATGCCAAAAAAGTGAAAAGCAAGATGTTCAAAACAGTGGTTCGACCAGTACTTCTATATGGTACAGAAACCTGGACAGTAAAGGCAGAACAGTTGAGGAAGCTAGAAATTAGGTAGATGAAGTACCTGAGACAGGTGGAAAGATGTACGCTGTAGGGAAAATGAAATGAAGACATTAGAGCAGAAGCTAAAGTAGCCCCAATTGCAGAGAGGGTCAAAGACAGCAATTTATAGTGGCTCAGGCACATGTTCAGGAAAGCAGATGATTTGGTGAAGAACATTTGGTAAAGAGAGGAAGACAGGAAGAGGAAATGAGGTTGTCTAACAAGGAGATGGATGGATTGTATGAGAGAAGACCTGTGACAGTCAGGCATATCTATCAAAGAAGGTATGAGAAAGGCACTGAATCAAGAGAAGTAGTGACAGCTGATGCCACATTCTGACCCCTTGCAGAAAAATGGGAAAAGGGGATTGTTGGTGATGGTGAATATGATTATGTTGGTGATGACTGGGGAACACACATGGTGTTAGTCATTTGAAGGAAAAGCTTCTGCAGGTTATTTTGCCTGGTATACAGCTTATGCAAAGGAGAAGACAGTGTATAATAATGAGTGACTACAATACATGCCAGTATACAGTAACAGTGAGTAATCAGTTTACTCCGATGAAATGAATTCGCACAGTATGCGGGGAAATGTCAGTGTATACTGCAGTAATGTTGGGAATTGCGTCAGAGCTAGTACCTTTGAAGAACATTCAGCAGAAATTATGAAACTGAGGCGGGTTCCATGGCAATGTCCATAACAGTGACCTTGCCTTATTTATCATGGTCTAACTGGACATTAGGTTGTTGATCTCTGCTGAATGCACTGTGAGTTACCAGAACCACCTGTGGCATGTGCTGCCACATATAGCAGATGAAAAATTGAATGGTTCACGTCTAGGCTTGGCATGTACTACCTTAACTGTTAAAGTTATCATACTGTGAATTATTGAAAGCACTAGCCCAGTCATAAGAGTTGGCTGAAACATAGCATTAAGAGTGCAATAATATAGAGGTTACCTGTAGTTACATATGAAGCAGTATCTGAAAAAAATCACCAAATAATGTCCAGCTCCTTTCCAGCAAACTACAGATGCTTCTTATGCACATTTTTACAGAGAACTAGCCTGAGCATAGCTAATGAGGCTCATCTGCTTCTGGATCTGTTAATTAGGTAACTCTAATATATGCATGCTAGTCTATATCTATTATATCAGTATGGCAGTATGAAGACAGAACAGACAAAAGTTCACTTATCAGAAGATTTACTCCAACTGCTGTGTAAACAA
The DNA here is from genome assembly GCF_019279795.1 of Protopterus annectens. Classification (NCBI taxonomy): domain Eukaryota; kingdom Metazoa; phylum Chordata; order Ceratodontiformes; family Protopteridae; genus Protopterus; species Protopterus annectens. Next base: position 1,159,417,065 of record NC_056745.1, read on the forward strand.
ATGGCACACAGCCGTTACGGGTAACTCCCACTCAAAGTTATAACTACTGTATTATCACTACTTGCACATCTATGCAACATCCCTCTGACTTTAAAAAGAAAAAGATATAGTAAACAGTTTGTATTTGGATTTAAATACATTGTTTTACATATAATATTATATGTAATTGTATGCATTATGCACATGGATCATAGCTGAAAAGGGTCCATAGACCAGTTCACCTACCGGTTAAAAATAAAAACAAATTTATGACTACAACTAGTGTATGTGCTTGTACACATGCACCTATATATCTATATCTATCTATCTCTCTCTCTCTCACTCTCTCTCTCTCTCTCTCTATATATATATATATATATATATATATATATATATATATATATATATATATATATATATATATATATATATATATATATCTATAGGTCCACTTCAGAATGTCACCCAATCAGAATGTCGACTTTCATATGGCCGACACCATATGATCGACATTTTAAAAGACCGACATCCTGAAATAGCACCATTTACCTACCTGTAAACACAATAAAACTGTGTTATGCAGGGGGGGGGGGGGCAAGCCCCCTGCACCTCTCATACCCCCTGCTACTTAAATATTCTCACTCCGAGATCGCACTACAGTACAGGAAAGGGGAATCTCCCAGTCCAGCACTGTAGCGGGATCTCCGCTATCATTTGTCGGCCTTTCAAATGTTCGCTCATATGCGCTTCGAACATTTGAAAGCACCTTATTGCTTATATTGCTTATTTTTTTAATTAGTCAATCACATTCCTTTGACTTGCCAGCATGAATGAAGAAAAAGACAGTTAATTAGGTTGAAAGACATTGACCCATCAGTAATTGCAGTGAGGAAAACCTTATGCCATGTAGAGGTAAAATTCTATTTTCTACTATTGACATAGTTGAATTCACAGATTTTTCACTTTTTCTCATAAAGGTTTTAACTTTTTTTTTTTGCACCATTCCCTCAACTTGTCCATTGCTATGTGTTAGATGGACATTTGTTGTTTAGCAAAAATCATAAAACTCTTGATTTAACTGTTTGAATCAGTTGTTTTACCTATTTAGACATTTTTGGACAAAGAAGGATATCACAAGCTCCTTTTTATCCTTAATATTTCCTAAATGTTTCTTCTCATGAACTGTTTGACACATTGCTGTCTCACAATGCTTGGTTCTTAGCTGGGATGTTATCTGCATGAGATTTCCACATTATCACTGCATTTATGTGGGTTTTCAGTAGGTGCTCCAGTTCCCACCACACTGGAAAGTGCCATAGGTGAATTAGCAGCCCTCTAAATTGTCCATAATTGCGATAGTGTCCTGTTCAGAATTACACCACAACCTCATTGCTACTAAATGTTGAGATGGGGTCTGACTCCTACATAAACCTGAATTAGATTAAGTGGATAACTAGAGAATGAATGAGTGAATGAATGAATGAATGAAGGGCACATCAGAGATTACTAGGAATTACAATGTTATCTCTTTTGTACATCACACTTCATACACATGTAAAATAAACTCTAATGTTTGGAGGTATGTAATTCATTTGATCTTGCCAACCATTCATGAAAATGTTTCATAGACATGTATCTCTGTTCTCTGTGGTAGAGTTCCTTAGTTTCTCTAACCTCCGCTGCTGTAGGTAAGTATAAAATGATGGTACTTATATATTCTCTCAACCAGATTCCTGACTCACTACCTCATATTGTAATTCCCGGTTCTAGCAGACAATATCAGTTTATGCATGTGTCTTATCTATAATCCATCTGATTATGTGTTCTGTAAAGGTTTTTAGCCAAACTGATTTTATTTCTGGAAGATCACACCATCATGGTATTTTGCCATGGTGTGAATTGTCAGGACACCTTTCTGACCTGCTTTTTTAAAGAATTCTTCAGTAACCCAAAAACGGCATGAGGGAAATGCCTAAAACTGAACACATATTTGTAAAGACTGCCATTATAAAGTTATTTGGTCCAATAGAATGTTTGCAGTGACATACATGTTTTTAAGAATATGAAATTTGAATCTGAAATATTTGTCATTCAGAGGGTGACTGATGTCCTTAATTGTTTCAACAAAAAATGCAGATTTTACATGTGACCCAGTAACAAAATAATAGCAAAGCAGGACTTCATGTACAGTTGTGCATGTTTGAAAGGAATGCTTGCGAGGACATATTTCACCAGCAATTTTAGTGAATGATGATCCAATTCTCTGTACAAAAATGTGAAAGTGTGCCTAACTGATGTCATGCACCATTGATGAATGAACAAAAGTCATTACCTGTAATGACACTCACTGCTCCATCACTGTCCACCTGACTATCCACCTGACTATCCTCAAGAAAAAATCAAAACTGGGTCCCTATCAAATGATAGAAAACTCATTTGATGGAAGTAGTGCAATCCTGGAGTTAGTATATAGTTAGGGGTGTGTGGGGTGTAGCCTCCCACATACTTCATACATTTTAAACCCTTCACATGGATACTTATAACTACAATGAATAATTGTTTGGAGAAAACAATATTTACATAAACTATGTGGGGAGCTGTGCCCCCCACATCCCCCTAACTATATATATTAACTCCAGGATCACACTACCGTGGGGAAAATGGCATATAGCATTTTCAGTGTTTTGAGTTTCAGTCAAATGTGTTTTCAGTGTTTTGAGCTTTCTATCTTATGGTGTCAGTGAAATGAGTTTCAATCAAATGAGCTTTTTATCATTTGATAGGAATATATATATATATATTGACTCATGCTTAGGAGTTTTGTGGCTTAAAATGCAAGATCAAGCACCCTTTTGTTGATGAGCACAATATATATATATATTGGCAAGACATGTAGTAAGTAGACAGATGTAGGAAGGAGTGTTATATTCTTGGAAAACAGCTGCTTCTCCTGCTCAGAATCTGGTTGCGATAATACGCAAGTACCAAAATTATTCACAAGACTAGATTTCCAGAACTTTCTCTAGTACATCTTCTTTAAATTCTTATCAGTAAACTCTGTTAAAGTTATTTAACAGGCTTGATATGAATTTGGAAACATACTGCACTGCATACAGGAACTGTATAAAAGAGGATTTGTCTTGAGGTTTTTCTGCACATTGACTATAACATTAACTTTATCCAAATTGGGTTTGAGACCTTCAGATGTAAAAACATGACTAAAATACCTAAGATGTAGTCTGCTAGACCTTAACCTCATACGGAAGAGGGATAGAGCCCTGACTAAACTCCAGATGACCCATGTTTGATTATCAGCATTAGAAACTAGAGGGATGGGGCAGAGGAGAATGATAATTAGCAACTGAGTCTGGTTCACCCATCCTTGGGGGGGGGGGGTGAATGTTGCCTGGCTCACCACAATAACAGCATGGTGATATTTGTAAGGCCAACATGGCAAACAATATACCACTTGTTCTGAAGGTTGGTGATTGACTCATGCTTAGGAGTTTTCTGGCTTAAAATGCAAGATCAAGCACCCTTTTATTGATGAGCACAATGCAGACACCTGCTATGGTTCATAGGTTGGTACTAGGCTATTGGTCCTAGGGCCTATACAAGCCTAGCCATAACAATTCCCTGGCTATTTCTTCCCACACTATTTACTTCCCTGGACCCCTGTCTAGCAGGGCGATTGATGTGATCCCTGGGATGAATTTCCTTTCTCCCATCCAATCATCAAGGTTCCTTTTGAAGAGGGCCAAGGAGGCGCTCTACTTGACATGTATGGGCAGTCTATTCCAGAGTCTGGGGAGTCTCTGGGTCAGGAACCTATCCTCCAGCATGTTTTGTTTATTGTGATGACAAAGTTTAGATCCCTGGAGCGTGTGGCTCTGAGGGATTGGGATTTCTTTAAGTGTAGCATGTCCAGCAGCTCTGGATTTGACATGGCCTTGTATGTTAAGCAGAGATCGCCTCTGAGTAGACAATATGTGACAGAGTATAGCTGGAATTTTTAAGGTGGTCAGCATAGGGCATCTGCTTTGGTCTGTGATTCTTTTAGTGAGGTATTTCTGTGGCTTTCCAGTTGCTGCAGATGTCTTGAGAGGTACATACCAAATGGAGTGGAGCATTGTAGTCTATAATGGGTCTAATGAGGCATGAGTACAGTGGGACAATGACCTCCTTTTTTCTGGATGAAAAAGATTTCCTGACTGTTGTGGCGATGTGGTTATTGAAGGTGAGACCACTGTCCACCTGTGTCCCTAAGTCTCTCATCACACTTTCGGTGTTTAGTGTACTGCCACCTATGTGGTAATTCACGGGTACATGTTTTTTTCCCAAAGGGGATAACTATACATTTCTTGGCATTGAGCTTGAGCCCATGGCTCTGGCAAAAGGCATTTGTTTCTGTAAGGCCCTTTTGTAGAGTATGCACATCATTTGGGGATTCAGTAATGGTTCCCAGTTTGCAGTTATCTGCAAACTTTGTTAGCCAGAGTCCCTTAGTGTTGGCCTGTACTTCAGAGAAGTAGATGCCAAACAAGAGAGGTCCCAGGACTGAACCCTGAGGTACTCCACTTGTCACTTGTCTGGAGCTGGATTTGGAGTCAGCTACTTTTACAGTGTGGGTTCTGTCAGTAAGCCAGTTGGCAACCCATCGAGTGACATAGGGATTAATGCCCAGCTTAGTAAGTTTATCTATGATTCCAGAGTGGGGGATGGTGTCAAAGGCCTTTGGCGAGGTGCAGATAGGCTGTGTGGACTGCCTTACCCTCATCCACAGCTCTGGAGACTGATTAAAAAAAGTCAATCAGGTTCAGGAGACAAGATTGTAAAGTTTGTTTATGGCAAGGGACCACCAGATTGGCTTCCTTTTTTTGGAGGAGAGCATCTTGATTCTGTTGGGGGTGGCATAATTCATGCATGAGTGGATGTGGTCATACAGTGCCTTAGTGTAGGATTCAGCAGTCAAACTTTCAGTTCTCGTTTGCATGGGTGTCATGAAGTTTGTCACTTCTGACTTGAGTAGCATGAAGTTGGCTTTTGGGAAGTTTTTTATGGAGATTTCCTTACTGGGGTGTGCAGGTGGGATGTGGATGTCAAGGGTGATTAGCTTATGGTCAGACCTGACCAACGAGAGGTTGACCATAGGTGTGGAGCATCGATTTCTCATGTTGGTGATGACCAGGTCTAGGATATTGGAGTCCCTGGTGCGACTAATGATTAGTTGATCCACGGCATTGGAATTTATGAATTCCAAGAACCGTTGGGCAAAGTTGTTGGTACACGAGTAGTTTTCCCAGTTAATGACAGGGTAGTTGAAATCACCCAATATTAGGGTGTTTGGTTATATCTTAATATTTTCCAGTATGTTTAGGAAGGTGTAGTGAGAATCTTGGGGCATGATAGGGGATCTGTAGCAAGCTACAATTTGGATTGCAGTCTTACCTAGTGTTAGTTGCACCTGGAGAATTTCAGACGCATTGTGTTAGGCAACTAGCCTGGAGTTGTGAATATCCTTGGTGAATATGGACACTCCTCCACCTTTAGTGTTTTGGTCCTGGTTTGGTGGCCGAAAAGTGTGGTAAGAGTTGTAGCCTGGTATTGCAGGGGTCCTCTCTGGAGCCTTGAACCAGGTCTCAGTTACTGCACAGATGTCGATGTTTTCCATTTTTAGGAGTGCCTCGAGAGAGTGCATTTTGAGGTTTAGACTTCTAGCATTGAGTAGCGTTACCTTCAGATTTTGCATGCTTGTACCTGTTACGGTGGTGTTGTCCTTTGAACTTTGCCTGAAAAAGGCACTATAGGGGTGGCAAGAGCCTTAGCCAGTAACCTGAATCCCAGGGGCAACAGGTGCAGACCATCTCTGGCAAAGCATCATGGTCTGTTGATCATGTCATCCCAGGCAGACAGATACTGGATCCCCTTTGAATGACACCAGAAGCTTAGCCAATTGCTGAAGTCAAGTCATTTTGTCCTTATACTGTGGTATCATTCTGGGTGAAGGCAGGATGCTACTCAGGGCTAGGGTCATACCTGCCTGGGCCACATGATCCAAGAGCTCTTCCATGTCTCTTTTCATGTAGTACAGGGAAGTACGTCTCAAGTCATTCACTCCAACATGGACAATGACAGAGTCATATTTGTATTTGTTGTGGAGTGACTTGAGTGCATGCGTTATGTGGTGGATCCTGGCACCCGACAGGTAGCTGACTGTAATTTTCTTCTTGATCATCCTGGTGAGTGGGACATCAGTGTGCCTGACTATAGAGTCACCTATGACTAAAGTGTTGGGTACGTTGTCTTGCCTTAGGGGCTGTTGTTGGGTGGCACACCGGTGTTGTGAGCTATGTGAAACTTAGTGGTGATTGGTGTTTGTTTGCGTTTCGACTTCGGAGGTTCTTGTTGCTTGGGCAGGTTACTAAGGGCCTCCACATATGTGGGTTTAGTGTTGCTATGTGTGGCTGTTGGTGGTGCGGGTTTAGAAGAGCTATGTGTTGCTTGTAGTGTGGGTGTTAACCTTCTTCTTTTGACTGTCTAGCACAATCTTGGGTGGCAAGTTCTTTGCCTCCAGTTTGGCTATGTAAGTGCATCTCTCGCAGGTTGTAGTGTTGGGTGGTAGGAGGAGAGGGTTGTCTGTGTACATGAGGCAATTGCTGCATTGCCCCAGTATGCCCAGATTCACCAGGTGGACAGGAGAAATCACTGGAAGCAGACCCTTGGACATGCCTGGTTTGGTGCTTTTATTTTTTTGTAAAGTACAAGAGCTGTTTTCCCTTACCTTGGCAAGGTACTTTGCAATTATAGGCTGTTTAGTGCCTATGATTAATTTCTCCTTATTAACAAGGAGAGCTTAGTGCTTGTATCAGTTTAAGGCTTCCTAATGCTTTCTAGCAGGTTTTAAAGCAAGTGCTAGTCACTGGGATGCTTAAAGGTAAGATGAAAAAAAAAAATGGTTTATCCTAAACACTGCAGTATGCACTAGAGGAGTTAGATGTGAAAGTAGATAACTTGTTTTACCTGTCTAAAAAGTTAAGTTCTGGGAGCAATTTTCCCCTAAAAATACATTAGAGGCCTCTGATTAGCTCAGAATGTGAACTCAAGATGGTGTATAGATAGACGGCCTTACATTAAGAAGAAATCCAAGAAGTAAAGACATCATAAATATGCACGGAATTAACTGTGTGCAGTAACTGGTTCATTGTGATTCAGACAGAACTAGTGCTGCCTTATAGCCTGTACTTGTTACTGTGTAGTTTTTATTTTATTTTACGTTATTTATTTAAATTTGCTTACTGGGTAGAACACTGACCAAAACAAAGACCAGTTATAGGTTCAGCCAGGGTACAAGTAAAAGTGATTTACATTTATGAGTAAGCACAGAAAATCTGACAAACAATATATGCGTAGAAGATCTAACAAACCAAATATATGTATAGTTACATAAGTGGAGCAGGAAAGGGACACTAGTGTTAAAGTAGGAGGTGTAGACGTGAAAGAGTTATGGCTAGTAGTAGCTAGGTTACGAAAACCAGTAGAGACCTGTCTGTAAGACGAAAGAGTGGACTAAATGACGGGGTTAGAACAGCAAAGGTGTGGTAAGCTGAATCACAGTTTATGATGAGTGAGTATGCTGGTACCTAAAGAAAGCCTTTTTAAATGTTGGAATATTTCTCAAATAATAGGGAACTGACACTGCTTACATTGATTTGTGTTTGTTTTCCATATCTGACAGTAAATCATTTATATCCTTAATAAAATGAGTGCCTTAGTTTAAAAGGACATTCAGAAAGTGTACCTTAGCACTTTCAGGGAAAGGCTGCGTCATCAGTCTGCTTTGAATCCTTGTAGTTATTACAGCAATAACCTTTTTCATAAAGGCGTCCACAGCATTAAATGCACATGCAGTTGTATGTATTTGTAATGCCATATGCAAGCATGAGTTTATTTATCATACTTTTTTGTTGTCAGACTTGATGATAATATTTTAACAACCTTCTGCAGAAAGGACCTCTGATTTTAAAGTACAAGCTAACTATGAGCCTTAGCGAAGCGGCTGGAAGAAGAGGAAGTCATTTCGCCACATCTGCCCACCACACTTGATTCATTCTCTGAAAAATGTGTCACAACTGATGTACTTTTTCACTGAGGTTGGCCTGAACAGAGTGAAATGCCACATCAGCAAAATTCAAACAAATATAAATGCAAATCTCCAAAACAAGTCATTGCAAAAACACTTGAGCGTCATTGACAAATAGCAAACACAGAATTTTACTTGTTGACAGAGCCCCCTTGCAACTTTATACTACCTACTTACAAACAAGTCTAAGGTTTTTATGTGTTGCCAAGATGTCAGTATCTGTTAATTATATATCCATTCAACAGTTTGAAGCAGTACTGTGTAATGGGGTGCAATCCATACTTGGAGTGTTTTAAGACTTGGGACAACTGTCACTGCTTACTTTATCAAGTTTTAACTCACTCTTCAACTTTCTGAAGAACTCACTTCTTTCTCAAGGATTTTGTCAAGTCTGCCTTGGATATTGTGGGAGGCTGCGTTCCACAAGCTTCCCTAATTAATTTAACCACTCTCCACTGTTGTAACATTTGGTAGGAAGGTGAGTGAAGCTAGGGGATCCTAAACTTGATGCTTCAAACAACTTAACTTGTAATTATACAGACTGCATAGCGTGTTCTCTTGATCACTACAGATAACCACTATCAGACAATTTTTAATACAAAATAGACATATCCAACAAATTTTCACCCGCCCCCCCAAAAGTACTTGTTTGCCCTTTCTCAATTGCTTTCAGAGAAGTTCAGATTATGGCCATGATTTCATTTAACTTAATAGAAAAATGAACTTAAAAAAGTAATAAGTCAAATTAACTCATATTTTCTTTAGATGCCCTACATATGATGAGCTGTGTATACTTGCCTTCTGGGCTCCTAAACTCAAGAGTAATGCTTTGTATTTTCTGGCCAGCATTTTCCATATCCAGTTGCTGACACACCTATACTTTTTTGCCATTTATCATAACCCCTCCTTCCTTCTGTGTTAACCTTATGACCTTACGACATACACTGTTATTGCTTTTCTCTTCTTCATAGCCTGAAATGTACATCTTCTAAATAGGTCTCTGCAGGCGCGACACATTCACATGATACAAGCACGACAAGCTTTCAATCTATAAAAACATAGATTGTGTAAAATAAAACCTTTTCCCAAACACATTACCTTGGGACATAAGGAGGGGTAATCTAGATATTTTTCTTCTTGCGAGGAAGTTTGCCATGCATTACACGCACTAGCTGTAACTCTGTGACAACAACTTTGTCACGATGAGCGCATAGTAAGTATTCATACACTTGCAGCAATTTTAATATTTGCCTCTCATTTCATTCTAGGTGCACTGCTGACAGGACCATCTACTGTGGGGATAATGGATCGCCTATAAAATAAAAGCTATGTTTAAGAGTATGCATGCAAACTCCTACCCTTGGCACATACTTCTGAAATTTCTTTTCAAACAATGACATTGCCATCAACCTCAATGCTTTCTAAGGGCTGCATTGTATAAATATATTTGCAGAATTTTAGTGTCAGTTCTAAAACTGACTTGTCAATAATCCAGAAATCGCTAAATTAGCACCATCCCATCTTTAAATCAGCTAACTCTTTCATAGTATCACGAAGACGTAAATGTTAAAGGTTTAGCAGAAATTCTGAGTAAGTAAGATAGAAAATGAGATGAATCTGTGTAAGTACACCAGCCCCCATCTGCTGTCTTCAAGACTGGTGTCAGTAGCTCCCAACCCCACATCTCCTGGACCTTCCTAACATGCTCCTCTGCTTAATAGCAGTAGTTCATTGCTAACGACTGGAAGTAGTTCTGCAATTGATATCATTGCAATTGGAGAAAGCCTAGGAGAAGATTTTGACTCCATCTTATAACCTGAATCTTGATCAGTAGAAAGTAATAACTCCATTTTCAGAGCTTGTCCTTATGCATTTGTTCTTGTTTCATCTTGTTTTGTTAAAATAATCTTTGTGATTATATTCCTTGGACTAATGCAAGGTCGTTATAAGTCCCTCCCTAGACTTACAGTGGTAAATAACAGGCAGGGCATGTTATTTCCCTAGTGAGAAATATCTGTTATTTATCATTCAGTGCAAGCGCAGGAAGTGGTGGAAGTCTTTTTAGATTAGCATTTTTCATTTTCAGCATCTTTGCATGTTTTGGCTTTATAATCTCTAAAATTATCAGATTTTTCTGAAGATATCTTATATAGCTTTCTTAAGATTTTTCCTTTACTACAAAATTTTAAAAATTCTTCACTTTTCTGACGTCTGTATTAAACAGTCCTGTAGAGCTTTCAGTTATCCTGCCAAACGTATTTAAATAGCTATCCATATCATTTAAAGCCCTAACAAATTACACACATACCATGACAACCTTTTCAGGGCACTTTATGTGTATTATGTTACTTATCAGCACATTTGTTTAACTAACAATATATATGAATTTACAGTGCAATAATAAAATATATAGTTTCTAAATACTTTTTTTGACTGGAAACAATATACATAACTGATGACCTTACTTATGAATGAAATTGCTAAATGGCACTTGTTCTGGAATGCTGAGAGAGCATGAATATGGGAAGGCTAAAGTTAGCTGTATATAAGGATATGTGTGCTATCTTACATCATAGTAACTACAGCATATGACTGACACTACCTCTCATGTAAAGGATTGGGATTAGGGATTAGGGATTACTACCTCTCATGTTAAGGATTGGGATTAGGGATTACTACGCTCATGTAAAAGATTGGGATTAGGGATTACTACATCTCATGTAAAGGATTGGGATTAGGGATTACTAACTCTCATGTAAAGGACTGGTATTAGGGATTTTTACCTCTCATGTAAAGGATTGTGATTAGGGATTACTACCTCTTATGTAAAGGATTGGGATTAGGAATTCATTGATTCAGTTATTTTGCATTAGCATGAATTTTCTGAAGGGTATGAAGTCTGAAACTCAAATGTCTGTCATTATTTTCTAACTTCAGTTTTAATGATTTGCCACTAATTTGCCAGAAAACCACAATTTTATGAAAAATGGACCAAAAATATGAGGCAGAAATCTGGACATTCTGTGAAAATCTATACAGCTGAGAGGTACGTGGGTAGCCAGTTGGCTATTGGGCAGGAATCATGTGGTTAAAGTGGGTGAATCCAGATCCAGAAGAGGCCACTTACTAATGGTGTGCCCCAGAGCTCAGTGCTGTGATCACTCTTGTTCAGAATATACTTCTCTGATGTCAAGGCTAACATGGAAGCCATCTGGATGACAAAGTTTGCCAACACCTGCAAGTTGGGGGCAAGCACTGAATCCCCCCAATGATGTAGATATCATTCAGGAAGATTTAGATCAGACAAAGGATTGCTGCCAGAACCATGTCCTAAAACTAAATGCAAAAAATGCATTATCATACAGTATGGCAAGTCAAATACTCCTGCAAATTGCAACATCAACAGCACACCCCTAAGAGTAGTCTCAGAGGTGGAAATCTAGGTACATAGATAGATAGTAGCCTGAACTTTGACTGCCATGTGTCCACAATGGTGAGGAAGTCCTTTTATGTGGCAACACTTATAAGTAAACGTATGGCACCCAGATTCAAGGAAATTATAGTCCTGTTGTACTCAGCCCTCATTAGACCAATAATCAAGTACAATATACCATTTGGCATGTACTTGACTAGGCACTGAGTGACTTCAGAGGTATCTCACAAAGAAGATACAGGGTGTAAGCAATATGAACTATGCAGATAGACTAAAAGCTCTACCCCTTTACTCTGTCTCTTACTGACTATTAAGGTGACCTATGACCTACAAGGCACTCACAAATCCAGCACTGATGGAGCTGCTAGATATATGAACGTCAAACAGCATGAGTTACCCAATCTAGGGATCTAAACTTGGTCAGCAACTCAAAACATGCTGGAGACAGATACGTGTCTCAGTGATTACTCCTTCTTTAGAAAAGGCTTCACATTAAGCAGAGCCCTCCCCTGGCCCTCTTCAAATGCAATTTGGATCAATGGATGGGGAATCATAAATTCACACCTGGAGTAGTGCATATGTCTCTTATGGACAGGGGCAGCCTGTAAGCTACTCAATGCACAGGAACAAACCTATGCCATTCTCTTGCCCCTAAGGACCATATATATATATATATATTGGGTAAATTTGGGTTATACTAGCTAGGCTTGTAAGGGACCTTAAACCGTTAGCCTAGTAATCTCCTATGAACCTATGGAAATAGGAATATATTTTTTTTATATTTTTCTCATATGCAGCTGTGTTATATTTGAGGGTTTACAAAATGGACATCACATAGCTGGGTGCTGTATAATGAAATAGAAGGAATGAAAACAAAGAAGGCAAAGAGTAATATGTGAAGAATAAAAAAACTTTCAGTGTCTTGTCCAGGGATCTTCACCTCTGAGTTTGTTGAATGTCAGATGTTGGACTGCATATGTAAGAAAAACTTATCATCTCATGAAGAGGGGACAGCAGTGCCTTATCTGAAGTCCATACTATGTTAGATATGATTTTGCACATGACATATCTGATAGGTAGGAAACCACTGTGGCTGGAAAAATCCAGGACAGGAAATCTACTGCTGTAGGACAAACTTGCCAGCCATACTAGTTCTCACAAAAATTAATCAATCTTTCTGACCAAAAGGCTACAGTGAACTCTTCAGCCGTAAATGTTGAAGGTATAGGAGGTAAATGGAAAATAAAAAGCATCTAGGGATAAGGTTGTGAGTACTGACTTCTACTATGGTTGTGATTAGGATAATCCTGTCCCAGTAATGGGCCTTACTCAGGCTACTGGCAATTTTGGACCTCAGTTTCACTAGGGTTATTATGATTTGGTTAATGGTCCTAAATTATATTGCTTTAACCCCACTAGCATTAGCAAAAGTACTCCACAGGGTCAGTTAACCCCACAGCTGAGGTTACCAAGTCTAACTCCTTTGGCCAGCAGGGGAGGTAGCTCATTCCTCCGACTGGAGACGTCACAGGTATGTAACTGATGCCAAACACATCATTTATTTCTGTCCCCTTTTTGTCTAGTGTGTTCCCCTGCAAGTACAGCAGTACACAGCTTAAAGAGACACTGATCCAAAAGTAAAAAAAGCCAGCACAAAGGTGTATCACAAGCAACTTTTAACAAAAAGTTAACACATACAGACCGGTTTCAGCATACATAAAAGAGCCTTCCTCAGTGTAACTGAGAATAAAGCCAAGCACTCCTTATATACACACACCCATCTATGACAAAGATCATTCATTGGCTGTTCACAATTGCTCATTCAGTCCAGGGGGAATCAACCCCCCTAGTTTAATTATCCATCTTTTTTCTTTATTATTAAGTATATTGTACCAGCCAATTTTATTAGTTCTGTCCCCCTTGATGATATCAATAACCGTAAATCTGAATGATGCTGCAGGATGAACAACCACATGTTTATATAGTGCATCAGTAAGCCTTTTTGATTTAATATCAGTCATGTGCTGACTGATCCTAATCTTCACAGGCCTGGACATCTGGCCCACATAAAAGGCTGAACATGTACAGGTGGCTAGGTATATGACCCAATCAGATGAACAGTTAGCAAAGAATTTGATGTCATAAACATGACTAGTGTTATGACTACTGAAAGTTTTTGTCTGATTGAGCCTAATGCAGTGTGCACAATGGCCACGACTATAGCAGCCCTGAAGGACATCCCCCGATAGAGTAGATTGTTGAAGGTGGGCAACCATCCGGGCTGGCACCTTATAGTGATTAAAGTGGGATGCCAAAGACCTACCCCTCCTAAAACCAAAACCGCATTTGTCCCCAATAAGTGTCCTGATCTTCTCATCTGCTTGCAAGATGTTCCAGCTCTGTTGTAGAACTTCACAAAAAACAATAGTATTCCGACCATATGTGGTAATCATTCTGATAGGAGCTGATTCAGAAGTAGATTTGTCTTTATATCATAAGAGCTCCTGTCTGTCCATACCACTCACCTCCCTACATGCCATTGTGATCACTCCAGATTTGTATCCACGTTCCTTAACTCTCCTGACTATATCCCTCTTGTGATGATTATGTTGATCCCTGTCAGAGCAAATATGTTTTATTCTCATGAACTGAGACTTCGGTATATTCTGGATGACATGTGGTGGATGATGGCTGCTGACATGGAGGAGGGAGTTGTATTCAGGGAATTTGTGGAACACCTGCGTCTCCAAAGACCCATCGGTGTTTTTGTTATAATAACATCCAAAAAGGTAATATGATTTGGATCTTGTGTGCAGGTAAACTGAATACCCCATTTATTCCCATTTAGGTATTCCACAAATTCCTGTAAATACTCCAAATCCCCTCTCCATATCAGCCAACAGTCATCCAGGTAACATCGCCAGATGTCCATTTCTGGCAAATAAAGATTGTGTAAGGGATCGTATATAAGTTGTTCTTCTATAAAGGCCATAAACAATTTGACATAAATGGGGGCAAAAGATGCCCCCATGGCCGTACCCTTAGTTTGCCAGTAACATTTGTCCTGGTAATAAAAAACATTTTTAGTCAGGACATGTTCTGTCATGACCACTAACACGGTATTAAATCCAGGGGGATATAGTTGGGCAACTCCAAGCCAGTGTTCTACCGCCAAAAGGCCAACCCAATGGGGGATATTGGTATATAAAGAAACTACATCCAATATACAAAGAAGCCAATGGGATTCAACCTGAGCATCTGATGTAATTTGCAAAAACTTGGTGGTACCGCGAATATTAGATCTCACCAAAGGAAACAATGGTTTAAGATATTGTGTCAATAACACCGCCAAAGGTTCAGTCAATGATCCAATACCCAAAACAATAGCTCTACCTGGTGAATTAGATAAAGATTTATGAATTTTGGGTAGCAAGTATAAATATTGTTTTTTAGGATCTGCTACGGTAAGATGTTTAGCAATATTATCGGATATAATCCCCTCATCAACGGTCAATTGAATGAAATCATCAATCTGGTGTTTAAAATTACTGGTGGGGTCCAGTGGCATGGACATATAGTACATATGATTATCCAGTTGTCTCTGAGCTTCATTGTTATGTGTCAAAGTCCATCACCACAATGGTTCCCCCCTTATCCGCTGGTGTAATAACAATGTTGGTGTTAGATTTAAGTTCCATTAATGCATCTTGTTGAATCTTTGAGAGGTTATGTGGTTTAATCTGGGCCTCGCCATGATAAATTTGTAGATCTTTGAGGACACTATGTAAAAATAACTGTACCACTGGGTACATAGGTGGCATAAAGTTTGATCTTTGAAAATAAAAAACATTATCAGCGGTACTAGTGTCATTATTCTTATCAGAAAACAATTTAAGATTCAAAGTTCTAGCAAAAGCAAAAAATCAGTCACAAAATAATTTTCAGGCACAAAGAAAGCTGGCACAAAATTTAACCCTTTATTGAGGAGGTGAAGTTGCACAGGAGTCAGAGTCTGAGAAGAGATGTTAAGGACATACTTGTGTTCTATTTGTTGCTCAAAATCTGGAGTAAAGTTTCCACATTTGGTATGTTTCTTGTGTTTACATCCCCACCCACGTCTGGGGTTCCTAAAGGGAAATCTGTGCTATTGTTTATATGTTTTGGTGTAGGTGAGATTAGGCCCGAAGGTGCCTCAGAGTCAGTGTAAGAGGAGGACTCCTCCCCAGAGGTACCCATAGAAAAAGAGGTGGATTTCCTTAATATCGATCTGGGACATTTCCTTTTGTTAGGTTTGGGACCCACATTGGAAAATTTGACACTCTTATATGGACCAAATGGTCTGCCCTTTTCATAGTCCATAAGATCCCTATTGAATTTATGTACCTTACTTTCCTTGAGCTGTTTTTCCAAAGTCGAAAGTTCCTGTGCTAAGTATTGTAAGTAAGTGGAGTAATTTTTATGTCCTACAAATTGTTTCGACTGTTCACACAGCTTTGTGACTTCCAAAATCCCACCATCTATACATCGGTCATAATATGAGGTAAGAGCCTGAACAAACCCCATTGATGCCTGTTGTTGTATACCTTCTCATGTTTTTTGCAATTCCTCATCAATGTTATTGACCAAGGGCTGAATTCTCACCCGTAATCGCCTGGGACTAATGTGTTTCAACATATAGGCTTTAAATAAACACAAGTGTCAAACATTGGCTCTTAAGTTTTTCATGCTCCTGGACAACTGACAACAGGAATTTGTGGAATACATAAATGGGAATAAATGGGGTATTAAGTTTACCTGCACACAAGATCCAAATAATATTACCTTTTTGGATGTTCTTATAACTAAAAACACCAATGTGTCTTTGGAGACTCAGGTGTTCCGCAAATTTCCTGAATACAACTCCCTCCTCCATGTCAGCAGCCATCATCCACCACATGTCATCCAGAATATACCGAAGTCTCAGTTCATGAGAATAAAATGTATTTGACAGGGATCAACATAATCATCACAAGGGGGATATGGTCAGGAGATGTAAGGAACGTGGATACAAATCTGGAGTGATCACAATGGCATGTAGGGAGGTGAGTGGTATGGACAGACAGGAGCTCTTACGATATAAAGACAAATCTACTTCTGAATCAGCTCCTATCAGAATGATTATCACATATGGTCAGAATACTACTGTTTTTTGTGAAGTTGTACAACAGAATTGGAATTGGAACATCTTACAAGCAGATGAGAAGATCAAAACACTTATTGAGGACAAATGCCGTTTTGGTTTTAGGAGGGGTAGGTCTTTGGCATCCCAATTTAATCACTATAAGGTGCCAGCCTGGATGGTTGCCCCCCCCCCCTTCAACAATCTACTCTATCAGGGGATGTCCTTCAGGGCTGCTATAGTTGTGGCCATTGTGCACACTGCATTAGGCTCAATCAGACAAAAACTTTCAGTAGTCGTTACACTAGTTATGTTTATGACATCAAATTATTTTCTACTTGTTCATCTGATTGGGTCATATACCTAGCCACCTGTACATGTTCGGCCTTTTATGTGGGCCAGACATCCAAGCCTGTGAAGTTTAGGATGAGTCAGCACATGAGTGACATTAAACCAAAAAGGCTTACTACTGCACTATATAAACATGTGGTTGTTCATCCGGCAGCATCATTCAGATTTACGGTTATTGATATCATCAAGGGGAACAGAACTAATAAAATTGGTTGGCACAATATACTTAATAATAAAGAAAAAAGATGGATAATGAAACTAGGGGGGTTGATTCCCCCTGGATTGAATGAGCAATTGTGAACAGCCAATGAATATCTTTGTCATACATGGGTGTGTGTATATAAGGAGTGCTTGTTTTTTTGTTCAATTACACTGAGGAAGGCTCTTTTATGTATGCCGAAACCGGTCTGTATGTGTTAACTTTTTATTAAAAGTTGCACCTGATTCACCCATGTGCTGGCTATTTTTACTTTTGGATCTCTGTCCTCCTTTTGCAATCTTTCTGAGACAGATATTTAGATGGGGTGGTGCTGGGTACATTTATCCCAGACTCTCCCTAATTATAGCTAAAGAATCTTGCATGTTTTAACTTCAACTTGTTTAAAAGATGACAGAGATCTTTATGCAACACTAAAGGAAGCAAAAAAAATAAAACCACACATTACTGGGATTTTAAATTACAGGCATTCTTCTGATATAGATAAACTGATAAATTCTTTATGCAAAGTGATCGTTTAAAATATATCATGGTAACAGATGTGAATGAATGTTTGCTTTTCACTGGTTTTTATCTCCTGTACTGCATCTGATGTAGAACTTAATGACTGTGTTTGACAACTCTTTGTAAATTTTTTTTTCAGTTTGATCAGTGGTAGTCAGACCCATTGATATTAACAGAGAAGTGAAAGTAACTCATTAATGCATAATGCTTGGCTTTCTTGCATTTGCAAGGTTAGTTACCTGTAGCACCATGCAATAATAAACTTCAATATACAGCTATGTAAAATAGCTAATCTGTTGTCACCTCACAGCAAAATGTTCTCCGGTTCTATTCTTGGCTGGAGGAACTTCTGTGTAGAGTCTGCATGTCCTTCCTGTGATTGTGTGGGTTTCCTTTGGGTGCTCTGGTTTCTTCCCATATTCCAAAGACATACAGTAGGTGGCTGGACAATCTAAATTGTCCATAGGTGTGAGTGTGCATTTGAGTGTGTGGTATGGAAAAACAGCCATGACAGGGCTAGCCACCTGCCAGTGTGAACCTTGACTCTAGTTGATTGTCACTGTTGAAGTGACACCCTGACCCCATGTGCAAAAATGGATGGATGGATGGCTATATATGCAAAATGAAGAGGGTGGAATTCGTAGAGGTTTGACAAGAGTGTTGTAATCACTGGAGCTCCATGTGAGAACTGTTTGTTGCGCTCCTTGGATTCAGTTTGGTTACAGGAATGAGTCTGAGCTATACTCTGTGACACAACATTCGCATTTGTTTACACATTGACAGTCTCAATAACTCCAGGTTTGTTGCGATTTTTTTTTAACCCTGGATTTTCATTATTGGCCCCAGTAGCTCTGATGACCAGTGGGCTGCTTGCCAACATTTTCCCATTGATGTATCAGCAAGTTTTGATTTGTATTAAGCTTGGAAATGGTAGGGATGAAACATTCACCATTAGTATTATATGCATAGTGGCATTATTATTGATATTTTATTACACATTATAAATCATCATCAGTTAATTCATACACATTAACCAGTGTATGTTGCATCTCAAGAATGATATAGATGTTTAGCTGAAAGAGATGTTACAAAATAATGAAGACCAAGACAATTGCCATGACACCATCATTATGTTGAAGCACTGATTTTTATTCTTAGTTCACAATACTGTGAAACACCCAGTTTGATGATAATGGGCAATATATGACCATTATAATGCTGCTGGTGTATAGAAAATGTTATCAGAAGACAGAAACGTGACCCGCAATAAAAACCAGCCACAAATAAAATACCATGAAACACTGATTGATTATAGCCCACAGTATTGCCACTGACACTGAAATGATGAGTAATGCTATTAAATCGATTAAAAATATTCTAAAATTTAAAAAGTTTACCCTGCTGGGCAATCCTATGTTGTGCTCTATAGAGGGGTTATATTTTAAATGTCCTGGTTAGTTTTGCAGTTGCCATGCTTCAGTCAAAACCCATTTACTACAGTTGCATTTTAATGGCCATTTAATTCATGTACCCCTTGCTTGAATACAGTCAGACATAATATACACACACTAGGGACTCAGAGCAGCATAAAAACACCAGAATAAAAAATACATACAGTTGCAGTCTGCCATATCAAAGAATATTACATAAAAAAGACAAACACTGATAACTTAATCAATTAAAACAAGATACCTTTAAAACACAGTGCACTTAAATATTTATGTGACAAGTAATGATAAATACTATGTTAGCTGCTTGTAAATTTTTACACATAGATATCTCTGTTGTGTTTTAGGCATTAATTGCTGTTATACAGATTTATTACAATACTGCCAAGGTAACTCATATTACAACAGCTCACAAGTTTTACAAACACATTACCAGTAAAACAGTCACCTATTGTATGACAATATAAGCCACTTCTCATTTATTCACAGTGTGAAAAAAAATTGGTGACCCCTCAGGATTGAGAAAAGGCTTTTGGGTTGTTCAGTTAAGCTTGTTTTTAAGTCTCAGTCTAGCTGATGTCACATTAGCTTCAGAAGAATGAAATACAACGCACAGATGTCGAACTGGAACAATAGCGCATTGTCTTTCCCTCATGGGTGTCGCCTTAGAGACCTTCGCCTTCGGCTGTAGAATTGTCTTGGCCCATGTTGCCGTGAAAAATTCATCATGTAATTTTGTTTTCGAGTGCTGTAAGAAACATGACAGTATTTTAAGAAATTTCTAATATTTCTTTTGTGTAACAATTCAATGTAATGCTAAAGTTTCAAAAGTCCACTAGCATAGATTTGGGAATTCACTATTTATTAACATTGGAATAATCTGTGAACACAAAATATACTAGAACCCTTTCAGTAAAAGGTATGAAATAATCAATATATGAAAAACAGCCATTGTGTGCAATGTTCTGGGGATTTTACAGGAAAATGTACAGGAAAGTCAATTATAAGATCTTTGAAATGCTTATTCAAAACTCATGTATAGACAACAGAAGACCAGATAGCAGTTTTGAAACCTATTTGATCTGACATAGAACTAGCAATTACTAAATGGCATCCCTACCTGTATAACAGTCTACTTTACTTTTAGCGATAAAAATGATTTGTTGTCATCCAGAGATGCAGGACTTATTACTATGACAACATGTTTGCTGCTTGTTTAGTGTCAAAACAATATATGTTTTATACATAATATACTAAAAATTTGGAGGAGTATTGGAAGAACAGTACCCCACACCCATGTGCATTTCACTGGAAACAGACCCCACACACACACATGCATCGACACACACACATGAATGCACACACTCTCTCTCACACACACACACACACACACACACACACACACACACACACACACACACACGCACACACATACATGCGCGCACACACACATGCACAGACACACACACGCACATACATACATACATGTGCGTACACACACACACTACTGCTGCTGCTTCCTCTTCTAGTTCCACCATATTTGACTGCTATTACTTATGACTTGCAATGGAAAGTTCATCTGAAAGGTTCATGGCTCAAAATATTCTTTGCAGGTCCACATCAGTGAAATAAAATAATTTGTTTATTGCCACAGTAGATTTACCTCTTTCGTCTTCAGAAACCATGTGGTATAAGCACACAAACGTGCTAAATCTACTTTGGCAATAAAGAAATTCTTTTATTTCACTGGTGTGGACCTGCTTGGAACATTTGGGCTGTGTTTTTGCATCAAGATATTCTTTTATTGAAGTTTTAAAGGTGTATTATTAATTAGAGTTAACTACATTCACTATATCTAGAAACCTTATTTTAACAAAGACTTAGTGTCAGATTAAATGATAGATAAACATGCTTTCTTATGTTGCTACAGTTTCCATGAGCCAGATAAATATGATTTGCTTTGCTGTTACAAGTTTTATGAATAATACTTCTACAGAATTGTGCAACTTGATTTACAGTATTTAGAAAGTGTGTTTCTCCCATTAGTTATAAACACATCCAATCATATGCTGCCTTAGAGATATTTCTTCAGTCTGTGTATGTGGACTGATCTATCTTCTTTTAAAAAGACCGCACAACATTAAAATGTACATGATGAAAACGTATGTGAAAACATTCTTAGAGGAGAGGAGAACTTTGCTCCAGTAGCAGCAATGGTCCACCCACCCCTCACACCCGCTAGGCTTTTTGCAGTTTTTGAGCCCCAAACAAAGATAAGAAAATGTAATGGGTGATGGTAAATAATTTCAAAAACTTGTGCTCACAATGACAGTCTGAGCCAGGCATGGCGGTATTTGGTGATGCCTGATGCAGCAGCGTAGCCATTTCATCTTTGGTAAGCAGCAGCTACAGAAAGAGGTTGTTCACATTGAAGTAGCCACTTGGGAGAGTAATTTCCTCTATATATTCCCAAGGGGCAACTTTTTCAGGTTCTGTAGTTTTTTCAACTAGATCCAACTGAATCCTAATCACATGCTTCAGATACTTTAAAGTTCTAACAGAGACTGTCTGATGTGTGCATGTACTTCCAAAATCAGGAAAAAGCCCTACATTTCCTGTTAGGTGAATGAGGTGCAAGACTGTCATCAGTGGGCATTTTTTAAGGGCAGTTCAGTTGGCTGAAACTCTACCACTACAGAATTCATGATCTTGGGAGGCTGAAGCATTTTGCTCAGTCTCCTATGGATAGGTTCCACCACATCTTGCCAAGTAATCTGCATGACTAAAGAAACCATGCATTCTGCAGGTGGAATCACCCTGGAGATCTGTGGGGTGGATTGAAATGTCTCCTATAACATTTTCTCTTACAGAGAGACTGGGTCAGTTGGCCATGACCCCCATTGTCTCAATTCTAATATCTCCCCAAATGTGTGATGATCAGGGGGCATTCTGAGGAATCTTCCCCTTCTAGGTCAGTACCCAGGGTGGTTGAATCCACAGGGTGACCACATGCTTCGTCTTCTAAGTCCTTTTCTTAGGTAGACTTGAGGGAGACTGGTTCAAATGGGAGGAAGAAAAGTCTGTACTGGTAGCCTCTGATCTCTCCTTTTGAAAGCTTTCTGCTCCCATGCCTCTACAGGAAGAAGACTGGGCAAACGCACTAAATGAACGATGTTCAAGGATGGAGCCCAAGATGGTATCAAGTCTAGAGAAATGCCCTTCAACTTCCTGAGTTTTCTTTCTATCAATTCCTGATTTTCAGAAACTGGCACTGAGGCACTCAACACTAAGAAAGCCAACAAACCCACTGATGTTGGTACCAAGGTATTTAGTATCACAGATGTCATCCTGCTCTCTCCAACACTGAAAATGATATTAGTGCTGAAAATGTTTTCTATGTGGTTTCCAGTGCTGTCATGGTTGACACTGATAATGGTCCCAAGGGTACTGGGGTCAAGATGTATGCTAACCCATCTACACAGGCAACCTAGGCCCTAGTAACATTCAGCTCTGAAAGGCTTGGAGCTGAGGTTATTGATGCAGAAGGGTGTATGCATGATGATTCTGGAGATGCTATCACCATCACTGAAGGAATCAGTGTTGATAGTATGAGTTCTGAAGCAACTGGCACTAAAACAATGCTCAGAAAAGGAGTAGAAGTTGAAGGGAAGGGATATTTTCTTGCCAACCAAGAGTCAAAGGGGGGGGGGGGAGATGATGCCCAGTTTGTTCTCTGCTTTCACCAAAACCCCTCATCATTCTCTCCCAGTCAACATAAAGACTGCAAAAAGACCTGGAAGAACATACTGATATTGAAGAAGGAGGTCCATACTCCAAATAATGAGATAATTATTTTTCAAATGATAAAGTAATGATCCTGTTTTCAGCAGGAGGATCAGGCATTGCCTAGACCTCAGCCTCTACCTGCTCCTGATATGCAGATGGGGAAATGTCTTGTGGTAGGGAAACCTCCACCCTAAGAACTTTAGTCAAAGAAAGGGAACACTTAACATACACCCAGGGATCTCTTCATCCTCCTGTTTTCTCCTCTTTTTCCTAGGTTTAGGCACACTGTCATCAGTAGAACATAAAGTATTCAAATAAAGGCACGCACATGTAAAAAAAAACTTAATCAACCCAGAATGTGCAACACAGCAAGGGATCACATACCCACAAAAATACGAAATGCCAATGCCAGTAAATGACCAAACACTGTTTAATAAGATAAAAAGTTGAGTGTTTTCATCCACACTGTTACAATAGAACTTCATCAAAACATGACCCCACACACAAATACTCCATTTTTATAAATTAAATAATTAGATCATTAAACTTAATGTCAGTTTTAAAGCTACATTATATACTAATAAAATGTTGAAAAAACTAGCAATCATACCCTCAATAATTAAGTATGCAATAAAACATGTATGCACAGTAAGCAATTCACAATTTAGCCGCTCTTAATTTTAAAGCAGGTTTTATAGAGATTAAGTGATTTAATCCAGGTAAATGGGCAGCATCTAATTTTAATTTGCCATATTAATTTGATGTATTATAAACATGATTTCTAAGCACTTCATCTTAAATTCTGAGAAATTATATCATTTAGTAACCTCAGTTTGTTTTCTTATAGTGATGCTTTTTGTATTGTGATGTATTCAAAGGCATTAGTAACTTATTGGCCCTTTAAGATAGGTAATTATTCAATTCCAAAAGATCCTGGTTAATTAGTGTCTTATGTATAAAATGAGTGGTTTGTTTCATTTCATGGATTCTGATGAAGTCTCCGATTTGGAGACGAAAGCGCTCAATCCATGAATTTTATATGAATTTTATACAACAATTTCTTTAGTTCAGTGGTTCTTTACTACTCTGTGGATTTATTCAATAAACTTTTGGGTGATTTTGCGGCAGTATCGTGTGAAATTACTGAAGATCTCCTTTAATGTTTACCGGATCGCACTTTTTTGGATTTTTGCAGTGGAATTTGGTTACCAGTGATTTTTGTTTTGTGTTTTTGCGAATCGGAAACGAGGAGTCTCAGAATGGACAGTAACAGTCTTTTATCCGGGCTTATTAGGGTTATCCAAACCCATTCTCAAAATGACCCAGCACCTAATGGGTCTGACACTGGCATTCCGTGTGCACAGAGTAGTCCCAAGCGGACAGGTGCGAATATGATGATGTCAGACGCTGGAGGAGATCGAGGAGTAAGGGAGCAGATACCTGATTTTGGGTGTAGATTCGCTAATGGTGTTTCGCAAAACAGATGCAATGGTACTAATGATTTTGAACGGCAGGAGATACCAGATAAATACAAAAACTTGGATTTTCAGACTTGGTTCAACCGCTCGTTTAACATTAACCACCGAGACGCCAGGAACAAGAATGGTGGAGGTACTACCTATAAGGACTTGTGTAAGACATTTAAAATTAAATTAAACAAGTACAAAGCTTTGGGTTTTGAGAACTGGTATTTTGAGAAGTGTGTGGATGAGAGAATTGTACCCAAGGGGTTAAGGCTCAACAAATTTCCCAACAACGCCGACGACGACAAAGACTTTTTTAAAATTATTTGTGACATTTTAAACAACTGTGGGTTAGCGATTTTGAAAGAAATGATTACATGGAATAGTAAAAGGATGGAAGTTCTTAAAAATGAAATTGATGTTTTGCATGAACGTATCAGTTCTGACCTGTTATTTTCAGTTAATGAACATAAAAATGTTTATTTGAGAGTGTATGTTGATTACACCACTAACACTAACATTAGTAGAAAACAGGTGAAGTTGGAAAGAGATTTGACTGAATATGAAAAGGGTACAGCATACAGTGTTTTATCTAATAAGGACGGCAATTACAATAGACACTACAATGATTACAAAAATAACTTAAACAATAGGAGGAACTGGAGGGGTAGATATTACAGTAGATACCCCGCACAAGCTTATGTGGTTGACAAGAGGGGAAGATATGAGCAGGACTATTTTGGAGGGGATCAACAGCAACATGGGCGGCTTGAGGGTGACCTGCATGAGGGGGAGCAATATTATACAGAGTGTGGGGATGGTACCAACCATCAAAAAGACAATGATATCCCTTTAGAGTAACCCAGAAGATCGGAGAGATTACGGAATCGGGTTCGACAACCCACCTATGTGCAGGCGATGGGGAACAGCAATATCCAATACGGGGGGAGGTCCAACAGATAATAAATGAAGGACCCATAAGTGATTCTATGGTTTATGAAATTGGAACTGAGGTAAATTTAGATGTAGTAAGACAGAACAATAAAATTATTTTAACTAGTAAGAATTTTAACATTTTTAATTATACTGACTTACAAATCAATGATGAATATTTTAATTTATTTATCAAAGGTTTCACCTTTGTACCTAAGAAAATTCAGAATATTGAAAATATTTTATTGGACATTAAATTACTAGAAAATTGAATTTTATGCATATATACAAGGACAGGAATTGTTAAGTAAAGATACAACACTCAAGAGAACAAGCACATTCAATCCCCCTTTGCACCATGAAATCTTGAATTTTGAGAAATGTGTAACCAATAGAATTTGTATGTCCTATCAATTTAACAAATACACGGGAAGTAATTTAACAGAAGTTGAACTTAAATTGCTAAAGAAGCTCAGTGGTAATGAAAAAATTAGAGTCATGAAACCAGACAAGGGTGGGGGTGTCGTGCTTATGGACCAATGGGATTACACTACAAAAATGATGGACATTTTAGATAATGAGACCAAATACAATAGAGTCTCGAAGAATGAAATATACATATCATATAGACAGATTGATATTATACTGGACGATAATTTGATGCAGGATTTGATTGACCTTGATTTGTATAATTTCCTTAAAGTTCATAAACCGGTGATACCAGGTATTTTTGGTATACCCAAGGTCCACAAGTCTATAGACGACCCCCCTATGAGACCCATTGTTTCATCTCGACCTTTGGCAGTGTATGTTGATTTTAAGCTAAAAAAGTTTTATGAAAAATACTGTCACATTTTAGTTGATTCATGGGATTTTTTGATGAAGATGGGTGTGTGCCCATACAGTGACAATAGCATTTTCATTACCATTGGTGTCAAGGACTTGTTTTCGGTTATACCCCAAGAATTGGGGATGGTATGGTTCGAGGACATGTTATTGGAAATGAATTTTTTAAATAATGACGTATTTAAGTTGGTACTTGAAAATATGGAGTTAGTTTTAAAATATAACTACCTTTATTTTCAGGGGGAATATTTTCATCAAAAAGAGGGGGTAGCAATGGGCTCTGCCTGTGCGCCGATATATGCGAATATTATTATGTTGTGCTGGGAGATTAGATATATTTTTTCATCTGACTACTATATATATTTGGCCAAATACTATAGATTTTTGGATGACATTTTTGTTGTATGGAATGGGCCAGTTAGTAAGATTGATGAATTTGTGAAATATATTAACCAAACTATCACCTTTTTAGAATTTACACGTGAAATTGGATTAGATTTTATACATTATTTGGATGTGAGGATGGATAAGGATTATTCAAATAAGTGTTTTAAATCTAATATTTATAGGAAAAAACTTTTTCCATCGCTTATTTACATTTTGACAGTGACCATTCATATGTACTTAAAAGGAACATTTTAAAGGGACAAATGATTAGAATGGCAAGAATGATCTCAGATGACAAAGAATGTATTGAAGAGATTGAACATGTTGGCAAATTGTTCCAGGAGAGAGGGTACCCCCCAGAATTAATATGTGGTGTAATTAATCAAATACAAGAAGGGAGATGTAATGATAGAAAGTATACCCCCCTTTTAGTTAAGAACATAAACACCAATATGAATAGTAGCAATGAGAATGGGTTGGAAGACAACACTGTCAATGGTAATATGAATAGTTATAGCAATATAAATAAAAATAAAAACAAAAACGTTTTAATGGAATGCCATACCTTACCCTTACATACCACCAGGGAATAGGTTGGTTAAGAAAATGTATTAATGAGACTTGGGAGATGTTTAGGGACATGTCGATTAAAACTGATGTATTTAAAATGGATATACAATATAGTTACAGAAGGAACATGAATATTAAGAATATATTAGAGAGAAAAAAGGTTAACATCCAAAGTACCAGTAGAAAATGTGGGACTTTCAAGTGTGGTAGGTGCGCACAGTGTGCATTTATATCTGGACAAAAAGAGTTAAGACTACCCAGTCTTAGAATGAATTTAATAGCCAAGGACTACAGTAGCTGTTATACTAAAGGAGTGGTGTACCTTGCATATTGCAAAGTCTATTGGAGTTATTATGTGGGTAAAACTGAAAGGCACTTAAGATCCAGAATTTATGAACACGTGAGGGATATTAACAAACAAAATGAAAATAACGCTTTGTATAGACATGTGCTAATTTGTAAAACAGCTGATTTTAAATTATGGGTTATAGAGGTGGTCAAGTGTCCTGATAGGGGTGGAGATTGGGAAACGCAACTAGAGTTTAAAGAAATGATGTGGCAACTCAGATTGGATTCTTGTTGTGGGAAGGTTCTAAATGACCACATCTCCATCACCCCAGCATTGAAAATGTTTGCAGCAGACCCAAAAAAACATAAACATTAATATGGATGGTTACAGTGATAAGTAATTTTAATTGTTTATTTATTTATTTATTTATATGTTCCTTGTACTTTTACATGTACGATTATCATCAAACTATATATCACATATACATATACGTATTTTTATATATATACATACTAATTTATTATTATATATATTTTTTTATATTTATAAATATTGATATATTATATTTTCTTAGTTAGATTTTATGTATTATCATACATTACTATTTATTTATTTATTCATCATTGACTACTATTTATTTATCTTGTACTTATATACAAAACATTCATACATGGTTTTAGCATACAAATATATATATATAGTTTTTATTTCATTTTACTACAATGTACTTTTACGCAGTACTATGGTATTCCATTTAGTAACCTCGGTTTGTTTTCTTATAGTGATGCTTTTTGTATTGTGATGTATTCAAAGGCATTAGTAACTTATTGGCCCTTTAAGATAGGTAATTATTCAATTCCAAAAGATCCTGGTTAATTAGTGTCTTATGTATAAAATGAGTGGTTTGTTTCATTTCATGGATTCTGATGAAGTCTCCGATTTGGAGACAAAAGCGCTCAATCCATGAATTTTATATGAATTTTATACAACAATTTCTTTAGTTCAGTGGTTCTTTACTACTCTGTGGATTTATTCAATAAACTTTTGGGTGATTTTGCGGCAGTATCGTGTGAAATTACTGAAGATCTCCTTTATTGTTTACCGGATCGCACTTTTTTGGATTTTTGCGGTGGAATTTGGTTACCAAAGCTACATTATATACTAATAAAATGTTGAAAAAACTAGCAATCATACCCTCAATAATTAAGTATGCAATAAAAAATGTATGCACAGTAACCAATTCACAATTTAGCTGCTCTTAATTTTAAAGCAGGTTTTATAGAGATTAAATTATTTAATCCAGGTAAATGGGCAGCATCTAATTTTAATTTGCCATATTAATTTGATGTGTTATAAACATGATTTCTAAGCACTTCATCTTAAATTCTGAGAAATTATATCAAGGATGCTAAATAAAAAATTATTAAAATTCTGACTTTATGTAGAGTGTTTGTAAAGTGCATTTTTCTCATTGCGTCTACTTATGTCATAGTTATGCTCATATATTCTTTTTCTTAATTGACACTCAGTTTTGCCAATATAAAATCCTGGACATGTTTGGCATTTAGGCAAATATACCACACCTCTAGACCCAGGTCTATATACACTGAGCCGAATGGAGGAGGGGCATTGACTACAACTCTGATCTGAGATATATAACAATAAGTATCCATTTTTTTGGCTTATTTATAATGGTTATTGCTTCTAGCAATTTATATATAGCACTTTTTACTGCTTGCTACATAGTTTTTACTGTATTTTATTGTTGTTAACTAATCTGCATGGTTAAACTAAAATTGTCTGCTTTACAGTGCCTGAGAAATAAGTTTTTTACTATCACACTGTTTGTAAAGCTTTATAGCTAGATTCACTGTATTCACTGTGCTCCTTTATTTGTTTAAAAACTTTCATTTGGTGGCTCACTGCTGTGATAAACATTTCTGTAGTGTTTACTGTCTAAAAGAGTGTAGGCTACTAGCTTTAGTATTGCCCCAGTTCAGATTTGCAGTCTTTGGGCCTGTTTGTTTTTGCAGTTATTGTTCTGAGCACATGACCAGGCCATCTTGAATTAGCAGAAGCCTTTCTTTACCTTCGTGGCAGGATTGTGTTGATTGGCTGCTGGCTAGTGAGGGTTGGGTGGTCTAGGGCTTGGAGTAAGCACTCATTGGTTCTTTTGAGCTTTTTTTTTTTAACAGTTGTCTAAGGTTGTATTTTCTGGTATTTAAGCCCTAACTTTAAGAGGATTTCTGTCTATACACACTGAGCTGAGTGGAGGAGGGGCATTGACTACAACTCTGATCTGAGATATATAACAATAAGTATCCTGTTTTTTGGCTTATTTATACTGGTTATTGCTTCTAGCAATTTATATATAGCACTTTTTACTACCTGCTGCATACTTTTTACTGTATTTTATTGCTATTAACTAATCTGCATGGTTATAACTAAAATTGTCTGCCTTACAGTGCCTGAGAAATAAGTTTATTACTGTCACACTGTTTGTAAAGCTTTATAGCTAGATTCACTGTATTTCACTGTGCTCCTTTATCTGTTTAAAAACTTTCATTTTGTGGCTCACTGCTGTGATAAACATTTCTGTAGTGTTTACTGTCTAAAAGAGTGTAGACTACTATTTTTAATATTGTTCCCCACCTTTACTCCCTGTTGGTGTGTTGCTGTTATACTTGGCGGCTTTGCATTTGCCCACCCCTACTATAAATTTGATCTGGGACACTCCTCCCAGTCTAGTGTCATTAGCTCATTCTTCCTAATATGGAGAGAAATTCTGAGAAGGCCAACCCACTTAGTTTCATTCCTTCTATTCCTCCTTTCTCTCTTTCTTAAAAAAAAGCAATTTGCCTGAATCTCCTTGTGTTCTGACTGTGTTTCTCAAACATTTTGGAAATATAGAGTATATTTTAGTGCATTTATTAAAACTGTACTTGCCTTAATATTGCTACAACTCAAGTGCTCTAGGTTGCACTGCATCTGAATTGTTTTAGTGTTTTAGCTGCTTTTCTGTATACATACATACATACATATATATATATATATATATATATATATATATATATATATATATATAGACTTTTCTGAATATATAGACTACCTACTTATTCTACTGTATTACTGCCTCTTAATTCATTTTTCAGTTGTGCACTTGCCTTGCTTCATTCAAAAAGTTTTAAATTGATAATTTTGTAGAGTTTTAATTGCATTTACTGTTTAGGGCTACACACTCAAGTGCGTTAGTCTTTTCTGTGTTTATTTGCTGTATTATTGCATTGTTTAGCCTGTTTTAACCAAAAACAAAAAACAAAAAAAACAAACAAAAAAAAAAAAATATGATCTTGTTTGCTCATTTCCCACCTTTCCTAACTAGTATAGTCCAGATCCCAGGCTTTGCTGGTTTCAGGACTTTATTTTCTGTGTTCAGAGCTATCCAGACCTTGCTGTGGTAGAGGGAAGTCCTACTGCTTACCAGTGGGAGTGGTGAGCATTGTAATGCCTACCTAACACTAGAGGAGTGGTTTCCAGCTCTGAAATTTTAATTTTATTAGCCATTTTGGGATGATTTCTATCCCTTTCAACTTTCTGGCTTACAAACGCATGAGTTTGTTCATTTTTCGTATCATGCAGCACCGCAGGGCTACAGTTAAACTCTTCCAGGTGCCAGAAAGTCTGCTCTTCAGATTTTCTCTTAGAACTAGCAGGTATCTCAGTAGTAGCACTAAAATCTGAACCTCTGTGACTAGCACTTGCTCTAGAACCTGCTGGAAAGCACTAGGAAGCCTTAAACTGATACAAGCACTCAACTCTCCTTGTTAATAAGGAGAAATTAATCATAGGCACTAAACAGCATATAATTGCAAAGTACATTGCAAAGGCTTTTGTACATTACAAAAAAAAAGCACCTAAACAGGCATGTCCAAGGGTCAGCTTCTGGTGATTTCTCCTGTTCACCTGATGAATCTGGGCATACTGGGGCAATGCTGCAACTGCCTCATGTACACAGACAATCCTCTCCCCCTACCACCCAACACTACAACCTGTGAGAGATGCACTTACATAGCCAAACTGGAAGCAAATCTCTCTCTAGCCAAGATTGTGCTAGACAGTCAAGCGGAGAAGGTTAACACCTGCACTACACATCAAGCAACACATAGCCCTTCAAAACCCACACCATCAACACCCGCACATAGCAACACTAAATCCACATATGCGGAGGCCCTTAACATTAACCTGCCCAAGCAACAAGGACCTCTGAAGCTGAAACACAAACACCAGTCACAACCAAAGTGACACATAGCTCACAACACCAGTGTGCCACCCAACAACAGCCCCTAAGGCAAAACAATGTACCCAACACTTTAGTCAAAGGTGACTCTATAGTCAGGCACACTGATGTCCCACTCACCAAGCTGAGCAAGGAAAAAATTACAGTCATCTGTCTGTGGGGTGCCAGGATCTGCCACATGCACTCAAGTCACTCCACAACAAGTACAAATACGACTCTGTCATTGTCCATGTTGGAGTTAATGACTTGAGACGTACCTCCCTGGACTTCATGAAAAGAGACATGGAAGAGCTCTTGGATCATGTGGCCCAGGCAGGTATGACCCTAGCACTGAGTAGCATCCTGCCTTCGCCCAGAATGATACCATAGAATAAGGACAAAATAATTGACTTCAACAATTGGCTAAGCTTCTGGTGTCATTCAAAGGGAATCCAATATCTGTCTGCCTGGGATGACATGATCAACAAACCACGATGCTTTGCCAGAGATGGTCTGCACTGTTACCCCTGGGATTCAGGTTACTGGCTAAAGCTCTTGCCACCTCTATAGTGCCTTTTTAGGCAATGTTCAAAGGACAAAACTGCCACTGTAACAGATACAAGCATGCAAAATCTGACGGTAATGCTACTCAATGCTAGAAGTCTAAACCTCAAAATGCACTCTCTCGAGGCACTCCTAAAAATAGAGAACATCGATATCTGTGCAGTAACTGAGACCTGGTTCAAGACTCCAGAGAGCACCCCTGCAATACCAGGCCACAACTCTTACCACACTTTTCAGCCACCAAACCAAGATCGAAACACTAAAGGTAAGGAGTATCCATATTCACCAAGGATATTCACACCTCCAGGCTAGTTGCCCAACACAATGCATCTGAAATTCTCCAGGTGCAACTAACACTAGTTAAGACTGCAATCCATATTGTAGCTTGCTACAGATCCCCCACCATGCCCCAAGATTTTCACTACACCATTCTAAACATACTGGAAAATATTAAGATACAACCAAACACCCTAATACTGGGTAATTTCAACTACCCTGCCATTAACTGGGAAAACTACTCGGGTACCAACTCCTTTCCCCAATGGTTCTTGGAATTCATAAATTCCAATGCCCTGGATCAACTAATGCATTGTCCCACCAGGGGCTCCAATATCCTAGACGTGGTCATTACCAACATGGGAGATAGATGCTCCACACCAGTGGTCACCCCCTCATTTGTCAGGTCTAACCATAAGCAAATCACCCTTGACATCCAGTAAAGAAACCTCTGTAAAAAACTTCTCCAAAGCCAGCTTCATGCTACTTATGTCAGAAGTGACAAACTTCATGGCACCCATGCAGACGGGAGCTGAAGGTTCGACTGCTGAATCCTAAACTAAGGCACTGGACGAGCACATCCACTCGTGCATGAATCGTGTCATCCCAAATAGAACCAAGACGCTCTCCTCCAAAAAAAGGAAGCCAATCTGGTGGTCCCCTGCCATAAACAAACTATACAACAGAAGGAAGAAAGTGTTGCAGAAAAGAGGAAAATCCCAGGAAGCAAAAAACTCCCTTACCAGCCTCAGTAAGAAGCTGAGATCCCTCCTAAAATCCTCCAAAACTAGTAACAAAAATAAAATTGCCAAAGATTCCAAAGACAACCACAAGGCATTCTATAGTAATGTCAAGAATCTAAATGGCAATGCTCAGATCTGCTCTGAGCTACAGCAGAATGGCATTAAATATACTGATCCCAAGGATATTGCCAATATCCTGGCAGATCGATTTAGTGCCACCTTCACCCTCCTCTCACACCCAAAAGGGCCCATCTCAATATGAAAAGATTGCCAAATTCTGGTAATCACAGACATACAGGTAGAATCCGCACTCTCCAAAGCTAAGAATACCGCATCCATGGGACCAGATGACATCCCGGTCTGTGTACTACATAAACTTCAAAATGAACTCGCACCTCACCTAAGTGTCATGTTTAATCATAGCATCACCTCAGGCTTCATGCCCACTGAGTGGCATACAGCTACAGTTATCCCACTCCACAAGGGGGGATCCACCTTGGATCCCGGGAACTACCATCCCATCAGTCTGACGAGCCTTATCTGCAAAGGCATGGAAAGCATTATCATGGAACTTATAAACAAAGACATTGGCAACCTTCAAACACTGGACCCCACCCAGTTTGGGTTTGTGAAGGGCTGATCTTGTCCCCTGAACCTGAGTGACTTCTTCGAATCAGCTTCCATAGCTGTGGACGAGGGTAAGGAGGTCCACACAGCCTATCTGGACCCCGCCAAGGCCTTCAACACCATCCCCCACTCTGGAATCATAGATAAACTTACTAAGCTGGGCATACATCCCTACATCACTTGATGGGTTGTCAACTGGCTTACTGACAGAACCCAGACTGTAAAAGTACCGACTTCAAATCCAGCCCCAGACAAGTGACAAGTGGAGTACCTCAGGGTTCAGTCCTGGGACCGCTCTTGTTTGGCATCTACTTCTCTGAAGTATAGGCCAACACTAAAGGACTCTGGCTAACAAAGTTTGCAGAGGATTGCAAACTGGGAGCCATTATTGAATCCCCAAATGATGCGGATATTCTACAAAAGGGCCTTACAGAAACAGATGCTTGGTGCCAGAGCCATGGGCTCAAGCGTAATGCCAAGAAATGTATAGTTATCCCCTTTGGGAAAAAAACATGTACCCATGAATTACCACATAGGTGGCAGTACAATAAACACCGAAAGTGTAATGAGACACTTAGGGACACAGGCGGACAGTGGTCTCACCTTTGATAACCACATAGCCACAACAGTCAGGAAATCCTTCTATGTGGCACACCTCATCACTAAGGGCTTTTCATCCAGAAAAAAGGAGGTCATTATCCCACTGTACTCATCCCTCATTAGACCCATTATAGAGTACAAGGCCCCGTTTGCTATGTACCTCACAGGACATCTGCAACAGCTGGAAAGGCCACAGAAATACTTCACTAAAATAATCACAGGCCTAAAGCAGATGCCCTATGCTGACCATGTAAAAAAAACTCCAGCTATACTCTGTGGCATATTGCCTACTCAGAGGTGATCTCTGCTTAACATACAAGGCCATGTCAAACCCTGAGCTGTTGGACATGGTCCACTTAAAGAAATCCCAATCCCTTAGAGTCACACGCTCCAGGGATCTAAACCTTGTCATCACAATGAGCAAAACATGCTGGAGGGTTCATTCCTGACCCAGAGACTCCCCATACTCTGGAATAGACTGCCCATACATGTCAAGCAGAGTATCTCCTTGGCCCTCTTCAAAAGGAACCTTGACGATTGGATGGGAGATAGGTAATTCACCCCGGGGATCACATCAGTCGCCCTGCTAGACAAGGGTCCAAGGAAGTAAATATTGTGGGAAGAAATATCCGGGGAATTGTTTGGCTGGGCTTGTACAGGCCCTAGGGCCGATAGCCTAAAACCAACCTATGAACCTATAATAATCATACTTGAAAATAACATTATTACTCAAAGAGTTTTCCAAAACAATGTAGGCCCCTTCAAGAATATATACACACTGGGCACACGCCTCACATTTCTTAGTGTAACCTCACATTTTTCCATTGTCAGTAGGTTTCTGTTCAAAAATCTTTTTTCAACTTATCATCAGTCTTGCAAACAAAATTAGGTTGATGTCCTTGTTGTGTCTTTTGGCTTTTCCCGGTTAGGAGTCGCCACAGCGGAACTCTGGTCCGCTAATGATTGGCAGTAGATTTTTACGTGCCGAATTGCCAGCTCTGACGCACAACCTTCAATGAAGGTACACCCATTCAAGCATGTCTCCACACAGAAGACGCTTTAGCTGAGAATCGAACAGGACAACGTCTTTCTGTGAGGCAACAATGCTACTGCAGCACCACCACAGTCCTATAATGTCCAAAATAAAAGGAAAATACTCTTTACAAACACTCTACATCATGTCAGAATTTTAATAAATTTTTATTTGGCATTATTGATACAGTTTCACAGAATTTAAGGGGAGGTACTTGGGAATCATGTTTAGAATACACTGAATTAATAACGTAATTAAAATTAGATGCTGCCCATAAACCTGGATTAAAAGATTTAATCTCTCTAAAACCTGTTTGAGTCCCAAGTATACCATCTTGAGTGGTCATTGTGGGAAAATACACAGATGATTGCCATTTCTCAGGAAGACCAAGATCTAGTGATAACATTCAGGTTATAATGTCCCCCATGGATATATTTCTGAGCTTCCTAGATGGTAACCACTACTTGAATTTTATTTGCTCCAGGCATAGTAGAAAATGTTATATTTAATTTTAAAAGCAAACTTTAATACAGCGTGAAAGACACACTGAACCCAGCTGTTTGGAGGAAAATAAGATAAATAACAGAAAGTAGTTTTAGTAGATTTAGTTCTGTCTGTATAGAATATGAGCTGTCTGTAGGCATCCATGCAGTGCAGCAGGAATTCATGTCTAATTAAAACACTAAAAAAAGCACAGTAGAGGTGAACCAAGGCCAGCCAACTTACAGGGATAACACATTTTATTAACATAACAATGAATCCACCAGTCCAATAAAGCAATACAATGAATGCTTAACTGAATCACTGCATTTTTACTCTATCTTAGAACTTCTTCAGACATGCTACCTGCTTACTTTCATTCACTTTAATTTATACTAAAACAAATTTGATAATCAAATTACATAATTCAATTAAATCATTACGTAAATATTTAATCAAATTATATAATTCAATTAAATCATTAACTAAATATTGTATTCATTACAAAACTTTGTATACCTAAATAATGATACCTATTTAAAACTAAAATAATCATAACTACTTTTAAATAATATATTAAAACAGTGGAGGAAAACACCTATACAATGAAGAAAGTGTTAAAAAGACAATAAAAATATATTAAAAACTAATCTAATGGAGAAGCAGAATATTAAAACTTTGTTTATACTGTCCTCTAGTGTGAAAAACTTATATTGCAACCCTATATCTATATATTACTTCTTTCGGCTGCTCCCGTTAGGGGTTGCCACAGCGGATCATCTGTTTCCATTTCTTCCTGTCCTCTGCATCTTGCTCTGTCACACCAACCACCTGCATGTCCTCTCTCACCACATCCATAAACCTTATCTTAGGCCTTCCTCTTTTCCTGTTACCTGGCAGTTTCATCCTTAGCATCTTTTTCCCAATATCCAATTTCCTGCATCCCTCCTCAGCACATATCCAAACCAACGTAATCTTGCCACTCTGGCTTTGTCTCCAAACCTTCCAACCTGGGCTGACCCTCTAATATACTTATTCCTAAGCCTGTCCACCCTCATCACACGCAGTGCAAATCTTAACATCTTTAACTCTGTCACATCCAGCTCTGACTCCTGCCTTTTTGTCAGTGCCACTGTCTCCAACCCATATAACATAGCTGGTCTCACTACCCTCTTGCAGACCTTCCCTTTCACTCTTAATGGTACTCGTCTGTCACAAATCACTCCTGACACTCTTCTCCACCCACTCCATCCTGCCTGTACTCTCTTCTTCACCTCTCTTCCACACTCACCATTACTCTGAACTGTTGATCCCAAATATTTAAATTCATCCACCTTCACCACCTCTACTCCCTGCATCCTCACCATTCCTCTATCTTCCCTCTCATTCACACACATATAGTCTTAGTCCTGCTGACCTTCATTCCTCTTATCTCTAGAGCATATCTCCAGCTCCCCAGGGTCTCCTCCACCTGTTCTCTACTCTCACTACAGATCACAATGTCATCTGTAAATATCATAGTCCACGGGGACTCCTGTCTGATCTTGTCTGTCAACCTGTCCATCATCATTGCAAATAACAAAGGCCTCAGAGCTGATTCTTGATGCAATCCCACTTCCACCTTAAATGCATCTGTCACTCCCACCGCAGACCTCACAGCTGTCACACTACTCTCGTACCTATCCTGTACCACACTTACATACTTCTCTGACACTCTCGACTTCCTCATACAATATCACAACTCCTCTCTAGGCACCCTGTCATATGCTTTCTCTAAGTCCACAAAGACACAATGCAACTCCTTCTGACCCTCTCTGTACTTCTCCATCAACACTCTCAGAGCAAACATCACATCTGTGGTGCTCTTTACCGGCATGAAACCATACTGCTGATCACTAATCATCACCTCCCTTCTTAACCTAGCTTCCACTACTCTTTCCCATAACTTCATGCTGTGACTGATCAATTTAATCCCTCTGTAGTTACTACAGCTCTGCACATCACCTATATAAAATCACGTTCCATCTGTAAATTACTTCAGTATTTAATAAAACCACATAAGTACTTAAATATGTTAACTTATAAATAAATATATATATATATATTTATATATTGTAATAAATACTAATACTTATACAAAAATGATACAAAGATGTAATATTAGAGTCTGGCATACCTAAGTTTTAAAACTGGAATAAGGGAGATATTTTCATTAAGTTCAGGAAATTTGTTGGCTTCAAGAATCAATTGCCAAAATATTTCTTGATATTCAATTTTTGTCTCCCATTGTCCTTCTTGAACATCATAAGGAATTTCTTAAAACACAAAATAAATAAAAAAGTAGCATCCTTACAATTAATGGTGTGTTTGTAAAGTGCATTTTTTATATCTTTTTTTTCGAATATCATATGATACTCATATATTCTTCTTTTTAATCCCCTTTCTGTTTTCCCCAGATAAAATACAGAACATTTTTTACACTCAGCTAAGTATACACCTCCCTTACTATCACAATTTGTAAACTTTTTAGCTTGTATATATTTATCCCTGCTTTGTTTATATACACTTTCTTTGTTACTAATATGTGGACATTGGGTACACGTTCCACATTTATATGTACCCTTTCTTTTTCCTGAATCTATATTTTATAAAAATCATTCTCTAAATAATTCTTATCTTTTCTATAAGTAAATTTAAGCTGTTGTTTAAATATTATATCCAAATCAGAAAAACTGGAGAACAAATTCCAATTTTTAGAAATAATATTTTTAATAACCTTATCGTCCCCTATTAAACTTCATAACAAATGTTCCTGTCTGTACCCCCACCTGCCTAACCTTAGAATTATTGTTAACGTTTAAGGTTAAACCCTGATTACTTGTTTTTAAAAACACATTTACTATTCCTAACAAGGGACAAAATCTATCTTTCCCTCCTTCTATTAGTTCATACATAACCTCCTCTATCAATTTATTAGGATATTTTCTGTATATAAACATATTTTTTAAAATGTAAAAAATGTTCTGTATTTTATGTGGGGAAATCAGAAAAGTCATTAAAAAGAAGAATACATGAGCATTTATATGATACGTGAAAGAAAGCTATAAAAATGCACTTTCCAAGCACACCATTAATTGTAAGAATGTTACTTTTTTTATTTTTTGTGTTGGAAGAAATTCTTTATGATGTTCAAGGAGGACAATAGGAGACAAAAATTGAATAGCGAGAAATATTTTGACCATTGATTCTTGAAGCCAATAAATTTCCTGGACGTAATGAAAATATCTCCCTTATTCCAGTTTTAAAACCTAGGTCTGCCAGACTCTAATATTATAGCTTTGTATCTTTTTTATAAGTATTAGTATTTATTATTATTTTAGTACAGTTTCTATATATATATATATATATATATATATATATATATATATATATATATTATTTTTTTTTTCTAAGTTAAATATATTACTGGAATTGTAGTACTTATGCTGTTAGTCAAAGAGACTGAAGGTCTTGATGAGTCTTGCTGGACAGGTAAGCCAGTAGGTTTCTGCATATGCCCCAGATATAGAGTTTGCCTCAGGTGATGAAGCCACAGCAGAATGACTCATTCCTACCTAGGACAAAATGGAACTAAGAGAATAACTTTGAACTCAGTCTATCTGGCTTTCTTTATATATTTTGAAATGTAGGGAGACATGTATAGTTGTCCTGTAGGCCATTTCTGATGAGAGGATGTCTGGGATGTCCTCCCAGAGGAGGAAATGAGGAAATTAAGTTGCTGCAATTGGCACTAGTCAGGGAAGTAAGCAGGTTGTAAATAGCCTTCCCCCAGTGAAGAAAGAGTTTCCATGCTACTGGCAGGCTGAGGGATTACCTATACTTAGCATAACTAAACCACAACCAAGACTATCCATTGAGGACTTGGCCTCCCTAATAGTGTGACTGGCTATTAGGAAGTGACTTTGATGTAGTTTGCTCCCAACCCCTCATCACCCCTAGAGAAAAGCTGGTAAGAACAAACTCCTCCCTGCTTGTTTATGTACTATAACATTTCCATGTTGTCAGAGAGGATGTCAACTGCACATTGGGACAGGGAGTCTTGAAATGCCCGCAGGGTGATGACAAGTGCCTTCTTCCTATTATTTTTCTTCAGAAAACTGATGTGCAGATTGGCCTTTGTCTACGGCCATGCAGCTTCCACTGTCTGGTCTTTACAATGCCACCCTCACTCTAGGACAGTGGTGTCTATGATATAACCATCACAG
Source organism: Protopterus annectens (assembly GCF_019279795.1). NCBI lineage: Eukaryota > Metazoa > Chordata > Ceratodontiformes > Protopteridae > Protopterus > Protopterus annectens. Next base: position 1,159,457,433 of record NC_056745.1, read on the forward strand.
GAGTCTGGAGGTGTAAAAGATTGCACAGAGTAAAACTAGGACAGTTGCCATTGTAAGTGAAACCTGTACACCCTGGCAAGTTTTACCGAGAAGACATTGGATCTGAAAGTTAAGACCATAGTAGTTTGACAGTCCACTGAAGAAACCTGGCACAAGGAATAATGCATATTGTTGTGGCCATATGTCCTAGTGCCCTGAAGCAATGAACTTCTGTGACCATCTGTGATTAAAAAAAATGAAGACATTGCAGACTGCAAAGAGGAATCATGTCTGACTGAAGATATATTTTGAAGGATAGAGTGTCCAGGGTGCAGTTGATAATGGTGAAGATCTGTGAGAACTCCATGTGGGACTTTGTGGTGTTCACCATAATTCCTAAGGACCGGAAACATGAAGAAGAGCTTCCAATTCTGTAAACAGGCTCTATTAAGGTTGTTGTGTAAGAACCAGTCATACAGTTAAGGAAATATCTTAACCCACTACAACTTCTGGTTTGGGTCTATATCGTAAGCGCGAACGCTTAGGTTGTCGAATATGGCATGATCGAGACCTAATAAGTGAATCGCGAGTACATCAAATGCTGGAAACCGTGAAATTTAAATCCCGATTCGGCATAGTCGGCCCTTCTGCGGTGTAGCTCCGTAAGGTAAGTGTGTGATAGTTACAGACCTTAAGGTTAGGGTGTGGGTTAAGGTAAGTGCATCAATAGTAATGTATGTAAGGGTTAGAAGTAGGGTTTGGTTAAGTGTATGTGTGTGGATTATTTGTTTTGTTTGGGTACAGCTTATTAAGGTAAGTGTGTGATAGTTACGGACGTTAGGGTGTGGGTTAAGGTAAGTGCATAGAAAGTAATGTATGTAAGGGTTAGTGCAGGTTTAGAAGTTGGGTTTAGGTTAGTGTATGTATGTGGTTTATTTATTTTGTTTGGGTGGGTAGTATGTAGCAAGTGGTATAGTGGGAAGTGTGTTTTGTTTTCGTTAGTGGGTGGAATGGTGTTGGACAAGTAAAAGTATTCGGTGATGTGTTTTTCTGCATTGTGAGGTTTCGCTGACTTGTTCATTCGCTGAATAGGTGTCGATCATGTTGTATTCGACAACCTAAACGTTCGAGCATATAATATAGACCCTCTGGTTTACTCCAACAATGGATATGCATTTAGTAAATATATCAGGAGCTGAGGAAACACTGTATTGAAGATCCTGAAACTGACAATGACAGGCACCTATCTAGAAATATATAAACTGCCTGAACTCCTTGGCAATCCTAATGTGTAGGAAGGGATCCTGGTGGTCCAAACTATACCATGACCATCCAGAAAATTACTATGAGAACAAACTTGTTGAGGCTACAATGATGTCTGAAACCTGTATTTCTGTGAAAGTCATTTGAAAGAGAGGAATGTTAGGTAGTAGTGTGGAACTGGCTTGGATCAGGTGTGGAAGAGAGTAATTTTGCCTTTGAATAGTATAGTTTGAATCCACCTATCCTACATGTTGGCCAGCCAGCCAAGCAGGGGAAGTAGATGGAGAGAATTTCCCTAACTGCATCCATGGTGGGATAGTTGGGCAAAGCCTTATAAGAGGACTTTAGTACCCTGATACTGATATTTATCCTTGCCAATGCACCAGCAATTGTTTTGTCTGTCTGTTACCATGGCCACATTGGTTCCTCCCAGAGCAGTGTTTACTTGAGTTTGGTTTTATGGGTACTACAGCTGGGATAAGCTCTTCCACATTTAGGAAAAGCTATGTAGAATTTAAACCTTCACACCAACAGCTGTGCAGACTTTGCCCTCCTTTTCCATGACTATTTATTTTGTTGACTGGGTTGGTTACTGGTCCTCAGACCATTTTTAGCCACAACCTGACCCAATTAGGCAGTTACAAATTTCAAAACAGAATTACATTTACAATTATAGCTCCAGGTTCCAAGGTTCAGTTTCAACCTTCTTCTGTTCACATCCATGTAAAGAAAGAACATGCCCATTAAAATCTACCCAGAAATAAAATGTATTATTTATAAGAACATAACATAAAAATTAAATAAAAAGTAAAACACACTAACCTCAACTAACCAATACAAAATTGACATAACCTGCAAAAGACATTTGATTCTGTGTAAACTAGGATTACTCTTACTAAAAAATAACTAGGCTAGAAGTCTTAGCAAATCCTTACAAAACATTTACCACACAACCAAAATCAATACAAAATTCAACTGACATTACAAAAAAGATTCAAATTTATTTTGAACTATAGCACACAATGCCCATCACACACACTCATAAAACACTACAGAAATTTCCTAAAGCCCCATTAAGAAAACTTAGACATTTAGTTATATACCTAAGGAAGTTAATGAGTGACAGTAATTCAAACATCAACAATCATTGCTCAGTAATGAATGCTGGCGTGTGATGCCGGTTGTAATAGAATGATAAAGCTATAATGGTAGGAGTAGGAGACAGCTTGAGAAAGAACACATTACCTGTAGTGGACAGTCAGTTGTGCAAAATAAATATTCCTGTTGCCTAAATTTGGCTATTATTTCTCATCATTTAGTATCAGAGAACAGTCCTTATTAAATAATCAAACCCATAACGTTATATACATTGCTTCCTTATTTTGAAATGGGCACATGCATGGTAGAATTATTACAGTTTCACTTTTTACCTATACTGGCTGTCATTTCTTACTACTGGGTAACATGATAATGGGAAAAAGCCCATGAAAGATCAAAATCATAATGTGGTGCGTGCCTTTTGTGTGATTATCCTTTTTTCTTCCAGACATTAAACATTTTGTAATTAAAACATGAACTGCAATGCAAGAATATATGAGTGCCTACATTCATATGCAAACATGGCACTAATGATATATGCAGTTATTGCTATATGTTGCTTCCCCATGATCATTTTTTAACAAACATATTTGTGACAGAAATTTAATATGGCTTTCAGATGCCCATGTAATCCATATCACTGCAGCATGCACATGCAAATACTATACAAATTCATATTTGTGATCATGCAAAACAATATTAACTATTCCCCTGGCCTACTAAAAAACAATATATGGTTTTCTGCAATCACATGCAAAAACAGTACCAAATACTATTTACAATCATGTAAAATTTAATAGTCTTCTTTACCATATCTGGTTATTACTTTTCAGTACCATCTATCACAGAACAGTGCTTGTGAAAGAATCAAGACCACAGCATTGCATGTTGCTTCCCACGATCACCATCTCACTTCACAGGTACATTTCCAAAGCAGAATTAATACAGCCTCCAGATGCTAAGCCATTCCACAGCACTGTAGTATGCACATGGAAATACTGCATCAAATGACTTTGTTGCCTTATCTTTTGTCTCCCTTCAGCTGCCCATCAGCTCATCCCCATGTCCTCTCTTCATTCATCAGGTCTCTTGTACTTGCTTTGCCTCCATTGGGCTAATGCCTACTCATGTTCAGGGCCATTGAGGATCCAGATCCTGTACCAGGCTGCTGATATGGAATGTTTCTATGCATATACCCTAACCTCTTCCCCTTCTCCTATGCAAACTTGTGTAATCTTCTAGGATGGACATGCAATGCAGTGTGCTGGTTTATCTTACTGCCACCATAATAGGTTCATAGGTTTATAGGCAGGTACTAGGCTAGCTGCCCTTATGAGCCATTTAAGCCTAGTCAATTTCCCTTCCCAAGGTGATTCAGACATTGCCTCTGCCTTATCTCTGACAAGACCCCATGTGTTTCCAGCCTTTGCTGGATATCAAGCATGAGGAATGCACCCAAGTACATGGCCTCCTTTCCCAGGATGGGCATGCTTATTTTGCATGCCAAGGTCTGAGGTGCCCAAGCTGCTAATAAAACCTGGGTACCTGGACCATAAGCAGAGCTTTATTCCTCTTTGCCACAACACTAGCTATCAAATAATACTTTAATAATGTATCACATTTGACTAGAAGAAAAGCAGAATATATAAGCTTCTACATGCAAACATAGCTACAAATGATATTTTCAACAATGTATAATAAAGTAAACTATTCCTCTTGCTTGTATTTGGTTATTTTATGATATCTCATTGCTGAGTATTAGAGAACAGTGATTGTGGTGTTAGCTCTATAGCACAGAAGGATGAAGCCTTAACTGTGGCCCTGATGACCTGGGTTTGATTAACAACCTGGCAATGGAGATTTAAACAATGCAAAAGAAAGTTTATGAGGCAATGCCAGTTGCTTACTCGCAGGACAGGATGTGGACATGTTCAGGAGTGAGTACCCAAGAAACGTGTGCTGGTGTGGTGATACTAAGGCCACGATGAGAGTTGTCTGCCACCTTTAAAGGTGGGTGAGCAGGGAAGATGAAGACATACTATAACATAGGTAGGGTGCCTCCATTACAGCATCATTACATACATCATTACATGCCATCCTCCAGATGCAAGTACATCATATCACATGACAAAAAAGATTTAATACCCAGGTATGTATGCCCCATTTTTTTCTTATGCAGTGCTCATGCTATATAGGTGATAGATCTTTCCATCAAGAAGGATGAGACCCACCTGGAAAAGGGACATGTCTGGAGTATGTCTCACTATGTGCTCACAATGGGGAAAGAAGCATCTACTATGAATGCTGGTGATCAAAAAGCAGTAGAAACTGGCCAGAAAGGAGGAATATTTCTTATGAAAGAATAAAGATCATTATGCTGCATGTTGCTTCAACCTTGATAATGTTTTTCACAAGTAAATCTGCGTAATGGAATTAATATGATATTCAGATGCTAAAAGTGATCCACACTACTATAACATCCACATGCAACACTGCATCAAATAGTATACATGATTATGCAAATTACAGGGAAATACTCATTTTGCCTATATTTTGGCTATTTCTTGTTAATAGGTACCAGAAAATAGTGTCTCTCAAATAATCAAGACCATAACACTGTGCATTGGTTTTTCATAATCTTATTTTTAGAACTGGATTTATGCAGTGGAATTAACACAAGATTCAGATGCCAAGGCATTCTACTGTACTGTAACATTGCCACATATCAGAAAATAGTGCTTCTCATATAATCATGACTAATTCTGTGTTGCTTTTCTTGATCATACTTTTAGAACTGTTGCTATACCATAGAATTGTTAAAAAGTTTAGATACCAAGGTGTTCCACATTGCTGCAATACTGCTAGGTAGGCACTAAGTTCATAGGTTCATAGGTGTGTACTAGGTTAATGGCCCCAGGGCCTTTACAAGCCTAGCCATAGGATTACCCTGGCATAGTGTCACCCGACCTTAGTTCCCAGTGCCTCTGTCGTGTAGAGCTACTGGAGTTATCCCTGGGGTGAATTTTCTGTTACCCATCACTCATCAAGATTTCTCTTGAAGAGGGTCAGTGAGATGCTCTGCTTGACATGTATGGGAAGTCTGTTCCATAGCATGAACAATCTCTGGGTTATGAACCCGTCTCTCCAGCATGTTCTGTTAATTGTGCTAATGAGGTTGAGGTCTCTGGAGCATGTAGTGCAGAGGGATTGGGATTTCTTTAGATGTAGCATTTCTAACAGAGCTGGGTCAGACATGGCTTTGTAAGTTAAGCAGAGATCTCCTCTAAGTAGGTGATATGAGACAGAGAATAGTTGGAGTTTTTTGAGTGTGTCCATATAGGACAAGTGTTTAAGGCCTGGGATCCTCTTTGTGATGTACTTTTGCAGCCTCTCCAGTTGTTTCAGGTGTCTAGTGAGGTATTTGTCAAAAGGGCATTGTACTCTATGACTGGCCTAATGAGGGAAGAATAGAGGGAGACAATGACCTCTTTCTTCCTGGATGCAAAACCCTTAGCAATGAGATGTGCTACACAGAAGGACTTTCTGACCACAGTGGCAATATGGTGATCAAAAGAGAGGTTGCTGTCAACCTGTGTTGCTAGATCTCTTATAATGCTTTCTGTGTTCAATGGACTATCATCAATGTGGTAATTCATGGGAACTGTTTTTTCCCAAACGGGATGATGTCACATTTTTTGGCATTGAGCTTAAGGCCATGGTTCTGACACCAGTTGTTGGTCACAGTGTGGCCATTCTGTAGATGTCAACATCACTTGGGGAGTTAATAATAGCTCCCAACTTGCAATTGTCTGTGGACTTTGTCAGCCAGAGTCCCTTTGTGTTGGTCTGGACTACAAAGAAGTAGATACCAAACAGGAGAGGACCCTGAATTGAACCCTCTGGGACTTCACTCATGACTAATCAGCAGTCTGACTTGGAGTCAGCTACTTTCAGACTGTAGGTTCAATCTGTGAGCCAGTTTGCAACCCACCTAGTGATATAGGGGCTGATGCCAAGCTTAGTGAGTTTTTCTATGATTCTTGAGTGGGGAATGGTATCAAAAGCATTGGCTATATCAAGGTAGGCTGTATGAACCACCTTGCCTTCATCCACAGCTCTGGTGATTGACTCAAAGAAGTCAGCCAAGTTGAGCAGGCATGATCTACCCTTCACTAAACCAAACTGTTGGATTCAGAGTTTGGAGATTCTGTATATCCTTGTTTATTAGGTCCATGATGACGCGTTCCATAGCTTTGCATATCAGACTCTTCAGGCTAATGGGGCGATAGTTAACAGGGTCTGATGTTTATGATTAGGTACAATAAAGTAAATATTCCTCTGGCTTATATTTGGAAATTATTAGTTCTCAATATCAGGTATTGGAGAGTGGTACTTGTATGCCAAAGGTCTGAAATAATTTCAGGAAAGCAGCACATGGCACTTTACTCTTGATAAAAAAGATGGGAAACTGATTTTACCCGAGTAAATCTGAAATATTCTTGCTTTGCATTTTATGCCCATGAGAAAGAAATGTATCATATTTAAAATAATCATGGGACAATAACGTACTTGTAATAAAATGAAATATTACTTTAGCCAACAGATGACATTTTGCTTCTCACTATCATGCATTATAACAGTGCACATCAAGCACTAACATATGTCATGCTGAATTTGACAACAAGCAGGAAAAAATGGTGTTAGTCTATTAAAGCATAAATGCATTTTTTACTTTATGATCATTGAGAAACAGCACTCACTATGTTCAACTTATGGAAGGAAAGTAACGTGTAGCATTTTAGTATAGATAAAAAGAAAAGAAACTGATTCTACATAAGGCCGTCTGTAAAATTTTGCTTTGGACTTTATGATATGATCAAGCAATATTTTAAAGTGACTGTGATGAAGGAAATGTGTTTTTTTTTTTATAAAAAGACATTAAACAGATTTTATCTGAGTGGAGCAGAAACATTCATGCTTTGTATTTTATGATTGTGGGGAAGCAATATACAACATTTTAAAATGATTGTAGGAAACAACATATAACAGTTTAGCTCCTGATAAAAACACGCTATGCAGATTGTTCTGAGTTCAGCTGCAACACTTTGTTATGATCATGGGGAAGCAATATAAAGCAATTTGAAACAACTGAGGAGAAGCAATATGTTGCATTACATTTTTGATAAAAAGGGAAAATAGTTTGCACAAGGGAATCCGCAAAATGACTGCTCTCTCTGGAGGAATAAAGAGCATTGTAAATCAGTCCTGGGGAGGCTGGGAGACATTTACAAACAGATCAAGAAAACTCATAATGACTGGACACTGCAAGGAAGAACACACCTTCTTCTCACTAGCATTCATAAGCTCAGTAATATTAATGAAGCAGTGCTTTTATTAACAGGACATGTTACTGATTTTACATTAATCTGCATACTGGTTTGCTTTGCTCTTTACTGCTCTGTATACCATTAATCTACATCTATGAGTGAGGCAATATGCTGTGTTTCTACATCCACAGGCCAACTCATACAAAAAAAACAGAAAAATAAATGGAATAATGACATTTTTAAGATATAGCTTGTGTAATAAAAGACATGTTTTATACTACAGGCTCAGAGGTATTTCAGTCACTACATATTCTGGCCCTATATATTCCACAGTTCCACACATATTTATTTTCTAAACCATTTGTCTTTATTTATGTTGAACACTATGATGGTAGCAAGCTGAGCAATGCAGATTAGATTTCATTTTCCTCAACAACTCTCCACTGGTCATTGTGAGACAGAGAGAGAGTGTGTGCATGAGTGTGTGTATGTGTGTGTTATATGTATGACAGATTTGCAAGTTTCACATCCAATTAGTTGCTCTACATTTTATTATCGGTTGTCTCTCACTGACTTATTATGGTTCTCCATTTTTATTTTATTTCATTTTATGTGACTGTTCCTTTCCAGTAGCATGAATTCATGAGGTGTTTGCACAAGAGCCATTGTTTTACTAACTTACTATGTACTTTATTAACCATATCTGAATTTATGATGTAGGAAATTATGGGATGTGTCATCTGCTAGAATATTTAAATTGTTTCAAATGGTTATTTAAAAAATAAAAATAATCTACTATAATACCTTAAAAATGAATGCAAATCATCTAAAGTAGGCTAGGTTCTGGACAGTCTAAAGAAAGCTCAAAGAAAGTAATTGTAAAACTATATTCAGGCTATCATTTGATACTTTAATATACATGTCAAAATGAAATACTGTTTGGCAGAAAAATGTTGAAAACTCACAGAACACTTGTAAGATGTTTTTGTTACCATATTTTTATTAAATTCAGCTGACTTTTTGAATATATAATGTTTTGCTCTCTGTATTTCAAGTGAAGATCTTCATCCCTACAACATTAAATTTGATATCAGGGTCACACAAAACCAGAGAAAAGAATAAATGTTGGCAGAACATATTTCATGCAAAGCCAATCAGCTATGGCATTCAGACAAATAGTTCGAGAGCAAAAGAAATCCCCAATGTAGCCAGATTGAAACTGAAAAACTAATAAAACTGCATCAATGCATCTGCTTGTGCATGTTCATATGCACATACCCACAAGTGCACATTCACACCTTCTAACTTTCCTTGTGTGTGTGTGTGTGTGTGTGTGTGTGTGTGTGAGTCATAAGCCATGAAGAGTTGTGCATGGTAAAGATATTACCACATACCTAGGGGTGATGTGAGACTTGTGCCCAAAAGGTGAGTGATTTACAATCCCTGCTCATGTGGTAATATCTGTGACAGTCACACCCCCATGTCCCTTACTGTCTTTATAAAAGAGGCATCTATATTTTTTTTCAGTTGGAATTTTGTATTTAGTAGTTAATGAATAGTAATGTATGTTTTGTAGTGTGTGTTAAAAAAACTTAACCCACTCATTTAACTAATTGGTGGCTAGGAAGGGTTATTACTTTTAAACTGTAAATGTTTTCCTGAAATTTTCAGAGTAATCATTTATGCCACATTTTCGTCAGACTGCTTACTGTGTGCTATTGCACAGCCCATATAAACAGCTGCGAACAGTACACAATGCATCCTCTGAATTCTGGCAGGTGAATGAGTACAGCAGAAAGAGTAACATATTAGTAGCGAAGTGCTTCATAAAGACGTACACAGCTTCAAAAACATTCCTATGATTAATCTTTTGGTGGCAATATCAAGAAATGAAACACATATACATGCAAGCAATGGTGCCCCCCTCTATCATTTTTAAGTTGTTTTAGCTGATTTGAATGAAATCATTTTGGTAGCAATTCTGAGAATTGAAAAAAAAAATGTATCCAAGTAGTAATATGCTTACATACAATTCTATATTTTTAATGAAGTTTTCTTTGTGCATTTAAGCACTGATAATATGGTCTTCATTCTTCACTGGCTATGTATGTCACATGCAATGTTTGTCAAATGTCTTAATGGGAGCAATATTTGTACTGATGGATAGTATGGAATCTTCATGTGAATTTAATGCCACAGATTATTGGCACTTGCTTTATAAATGCCATATTCCAAAGCTGACTAAACATTTTCTATTTAGGTCATGTTGGCCATACTGTTTTCCCTGTACTGTTTGCATTTTTACCCTCATATCTTTCTCGATAGGTAGGTTACCACTGTAGGTCCATAAATATTTAAAGAATGCTTAAATCACAGGACATTTTATCTGATACTGTCAACATTTAATAAGAAAAAAATGATGTTTGTTTAATTTCTACGGAATAACACACTATTTTCTCCAAATGTGTAGGAATATCTTCATATTCATTAGTAACATGACCAATGTTTACAGATGGGGGCTAGTAATCCATACAACTCCTGGCATATAACAAAAACAACAACAATAACAACCACAACAAACAGTTTAAAGTTAAGATGTTACCAATGAATATACTATATTGCTACATACATTTAATTTCAGTGACACACTAAACAAGTTAGATAATAATTAGATTAACAAAGCAGCAAACTTATTGATTTCTTTCAAATAAAAATCCAACGAGACAAGTTATAATATAAATAGTATGCGAGACAAGTTATAATATAAACAGTTTGCTTAATCATAATTTGAACTGTACTTACCTTAGTCTAGTGTAAAACCAATGACAGCAAATAATGAAATATAACACAAGTTAAACAATGCCTTTCATAGCATGCAGGGCTGTGATTATTCATAACTGTCTGCTGAGGTTTAGAGGTAAAATAGGACTTGTCACCACTTTTAAAAACAGAGAAATGGAGAAGTTATTTATTGCCTTCACTGATCTTAGATGCTGTCTTAATTAAATGCTTAAATGACTGCTTTACTCCAAGGAAAATTTTGAAAAAAAAAACAGTTCATCACTGCTCACATTGTATCTCACATATATCTTTCAATATTGCGATTTCATTTTTTTCTACAAAAGTTGTTTCAATAAAAGTTGATCAAACTTTACTCCTCTACCTCTAGCACTCAACAGCTAAGTAAACCAGTTACTCTGTTTAAGTCATGACATTCACAGAGCAAGCTGTAACATCACAGAGTGCAATGACATTGTTTGTAAATAACACGCAGGAGTGGAAGTAAGTTAAGAGGCAAAGACCACACTTCATACAAATGGTTTAACAATGGATAGAGGAGCAAAGAAAATATGCAAAAGCTTAGCCCTCTCTCAATGTTATATTTTCAAACTTCCCACTGAGGCTTCATTAGCTTTGTATTCAGGTCATGCAGGATTTTCTTGCAGTAACAAGCATGCTGTTTCATGAGCCAGAAAATAAAAATAAAATAAACAATGTACCCAAATTCACATAATTTCAATTTCTGGTCTGATGGTCATATCACTATACATATTTATAGTGTGCACTTGTATGCATGTGTGAGCATGTTTGTCTGTGTGTGTGAAATAAAAAGAAAACTGAATGGGAGTTGTGGCAGAACTTGTTTCCTCCAGCAAATTAATAACCATTACCTTCTTTCACACATTATTTTCAAACACACACACACACACACACACACACACACACACACACACACACACACACACACACGCACACACACTCACTCACTCTCACACACGTGTGTGTATGTATGTGTGTATATATATATATATATATATATATATATATATATATATATATATATATATATATATATATGGATTCACTTCAAATGATCGAGTCACCAAAAACTCGAAACCCATATGGCCAAGACCATATGAAAATCTAACATGAATAAAAAAAAACAGACAACAGTAAAACAACGTGTCTGCAGGGGGGCAAGCCTTCCTGCACCCCCCACACCCCCCTACTTAAATATACCAACTCTGAGATTGCACTACAGCGAAGAAAAGGGAACTCTCCCGTTCCGCGCTGTATGTAGATGCACAGAACGGGAGGTTTCTGATGTCCACACCGTAGTGCAATCTCAGAGTTCCTATATGTAAGTCAGAGATGCTGTGGGGGGTGCAGGGGGGGCTTTTGCCCCTGCAGACATGTTGTTTTAGTGTTCTCTGTGTTTTTTTTTTTAATCCTGTTAGATTTTCGAGTTTCCAGAAACTCGATCATATGGTATCGGCCATATGAGTTTTGAGTTTTTGATAACTCGATCATCTAAAGTGAACCCATATATATATATATATATATATATATATATATATATATATATATATATATATACACACACACACACACACACACACACACACACACACACACACACACACACACGCGCACACACACAGTATATACACGTGTCTGAAAAACTGTTTAGAAACAGTCTGTATCTCTAAACAAAATGTAGCACCCAGTTCTATATAAGTCACAATAAAACTCGGTGGTGATACTGTTTATTCAAATGATTTTTATTTGAATTAAACTGATTGCATAAAATACATATTGAACAGTGTTAGTGGAAATGCAATGTTTGTATGAGATGTAAGGATACTGGTAGGGAAAGAAGTTTTCCTTTTCCCTTGGTATTCTTTGATGTTAGAATTGGTAAATTTAAGTTTAGCATAGGTGTTTGTGTGCCTGTGCATTTTCAGGGGTGCAGTCATCCCTGCTGAGCATGCATGGTGGCTTGCCGCATGCAAAAAGCACATTTGAGACTTTCTCCTCTCTTTTTCAGTTTTGACTACCTGTTTCCAACAAAATGGACTTTGGACAGAGTGAGCTACAATGATTTACCATAAAACCCACAATACATACTTTATTATTGTGCTAAACAAGCTATTTTGCATAAAAATATATATAATATTTATTTTAAAAGTAAACACTAAGGAAACACATTCAGAAGGACACTATTTTCTACATGTAATAATGAACTCTGTGTTGGATAATAAAAGGTAATAATGTTCAATCTCAGCCTTACTACAGGATATGTACCCAAAGAGTGGCGTACAGCAACAGTGGTCCCTCTCCACAAAGGTGGTGCCTCAACGGATCCTGGAAACTATCGCCCCATAAGCCTGACTAGCTTGGTCTGCAAAGCTATGGAAAGGATCATCATGGCCCTCATAAATAAAGAAATTGGGGACCTACAGACACTGGATCCTACCCAGTTTGGCTTTGTTAAGGGCAGGTCCTGCCTCTTAAACCTGGTTGATTTCTTTGAAACAGTCACCAAGGCCATTGACGAGGGGAAGGTGGTCCACACAGCCTACCTGGACCTCGCAACAGCCTTCGATACAATACCCCACTCGGGCATTATAGATAAGCTCACCAGCTTAAATATAAACCCCTATGTCACTAGATGGGTTGCAAACTGGCTCAAGGACAGAACCCACATGGTTAGAATAGCTGGAGCCATGTCAGACTCCAAACCAGTTACAAGTGGTGTCCCACAAGGCTCAGTCCTGGGACCTCTCTTGTTCGGTATATATTTCTTGGAGGTACAGGCCAACACAGAAAGACTGTGGCTGACCAAGTTCACAGATGACTGCAAACTGGGTGCCATAATCGACTCTCCAGCCGACACAAGCATCCTCCAAAAGAGCCTCATAGAAACAGACAACTGGTGCCAGAGCCATGGCCTCAAGCTAAATGCCAAAAAGTGTATAGTCATCCCCTTTGGCAAAAACAAAGTGCCCACAAATTACCACGTAGGTGGTAATCCATTAAGTACAGAAGAAGTAATTAGGGACCTGGGGACCCAAGTTGATATCAATCTCTCATTTGACAACCACGTGGCCAAAGTGGTTAGAAAAACATTTTATTTAGCCCACCTAATCATGAAGGGATTCACATCTAGATCAGGGGAGGTCATTGTGCCTCTTTACTCATCCCTCATCAGGCCCATAATTGAGTACAATGCCCCTTTTGGGATGTACCTTACCAGACACCTGCAGCAACTGGAAAGACCCCAAAAGTACCTCACCAAGAGGATCAAAGGGCTCAAACAGATGCCATATGCTGCCCAGTTAAAGAAACTCCAGCTCTACTCAGTGGCATACCGCCTGCTCAGAGGCGATCTGTGCCTGATGTATAAAGCCATGTCCAACCCGGAATTAATGGACATGCTGCACCTCAGAAAATTCAAATCCCATCGAGCTACGCGCTTGAGAGACTTGAACCTCAGCACTGAAATAAATAGGACATGCTGGAGGGACAGATTCATAACCCAGAGGCTCCCTTAACTCTGGAATAAAATCCCAGTCCAGGTTAGGCAGAGTCCCTCATTGACTCTCTTCAAGAGGAATCTTGATGAGTGGATGGGAGATCGTAGGTTTACCCCAGGTATCACTTCTGTGTCACTGTTAGACAGAGGCACAGTATACTAACCTAAAAAAGGGCATAGCAAAATTAATTTAAAATGGGTGGCGAAAGCCAAACACACTCTGGCTAGGCTTATAAATGCCCTAGGGCAGATAGCCTAGTATGAACCTATGAACCTATAATAATGTCAAATCTCAGACAAGCAATAATGAACTCTGCCCATATCTTTCATTATCAGAATGCTTCTGGGCAGTCCATTTTTCCCAGTGCCATCTATCCATGCATTCATTCAGTTGTTATACATTGCACAAAATAGCAGGGGAATTTGGCCTGAGTGTTTCACTGTGAAACCTGTAAGTTCCTCAGCAGAGTCTTAAGATCACAGTAGTATTACTCATTACAGGAGTTAGAGCGTCCTGCATACTTAATTTCTTGTGCATGACTGCACTCAAACAGTGCTATGATGTCTTGCCAGGAACTATGTCCATGTAAATCATGAATGTAGCAAAGAATTAAGTTATAAATGTTGCATGTATTTTCCATCTCTGTTACTGGACACCAAGCAAATGCACTCCTGCCAGCTTGCTGGTTTAACCTACCTATCTACCTTGGAAGGCTTGGGCCAACCTTTTAAACACATTTGTGATATCAGTTACATCTTGTGTGTCCCTCAAATCTGTAACACAGAATGGTCATCCTGTTGGATGCCAGTTTGTAGTCAGTCTGTGTCCTTCTACCATTCCACTGCATTGATGTGGACTGGTTCTGTGCACTTATTGTTCACTCTCGTGGTGCATATGTCACTCTATATGAAGGATATGAAAGTAGACGCTGCATGGACATTTTACAACGCACTCTTTTCACCAGTGCATGAATAATGTCTCATTTGTGCATAAACTGTTTCCTGCTGCTGTCACCAATGCAGGTTATGAAACTAGCTTATTATTAAAATTTGGTGGACTGCACAAAAAGCAACATGGTGCAGAATTGGGAATATGACCTTTTGCACAACCACAGGATAACAGAAAACCTGAGCATCTCTAGTCATTCTGAAATGTATATCTGCCATTAACAAACTGATGCTGCAGGCAAAACATAAATGTAAAACAATGACTTAATAGAAAATAAACAACATATTATCAAGAGTTGGTACAACGCCAGACTTAATGACTACCCCATCATAATTTGTGGTATAGCTGCTTGAATGTACCCAAGAAACAGTGGACCTGATATAATACCAATTAATGTTTGTTGGCCGACTGTGCAAATTTACCTATCGCCATTCCTTAACTGAAAGGTATAATGACCAACCGCCAACAAACATCTGAATGGAAATCACAAGACATTGAAAATTCTTACTCTAAGAATCATGCTTTGAACATAAATTTAATGTAATATGTTAAAAAAAAATAAGTACATGTGTACAGGTCTTGTCAGTAGAGTGCATACAGGTATAGAGACTAACATTATTTACTGTTTACTCAATTCTGATTTCAAATAAGAAAATACCTTGGCAGTTTTTGCACTAGTATATTTCCTGTACAGTAAAAATTTGTATACAGTGCTTTTTTTAATAAAGCCTCACTTTTATAAATATTTATAAAATATTTTTCATTTCACTGTGATGTGTATCTTTAAAAAAGATTGCATAGCATGAAAAGTGTAACCGAGTGACGATTTCTCCTGAATTCTGTTATAATCATTATCATATTATAACAAGGCATCTCAATGAACATATTTCAATAATAGTCCTCAAAAACATTGCATAATATAGCTATGTATGGCCCCATGATTTACATTAAATATATAGAGTTTAACACAGCATTAAGTCCCTTCTTCCATTTTAATATTTAAGATGGACACGGCGAGCTTACTGCAAGAACTGGATGTTGGAACACCAGTGACATGCCTCCACTCCATTCTTCTTTCTTACTGTTCTGTTGTTTAAATAGCTAATGAACTCCCAGGGAATCTTGAAAATAATATCATATTTTGTAATATTTCTGCTTGTATTTGAAATGCTTTTTATACTTCGCCTTCTCTTAATTTTGCAGCCAAGGACTTTGTATGGTAAATTTTCTGTTTGAAGTTATTTCTGTCTGCCTGTAATAGTACAGTCTCCCTCCTTGGGGATGATTATGCCACAAGCAGCCAGTCATAATTTCAGGTGTAGACAGAGAAGTACACATATATACTCTCTCAGAGATGTTTTAGTAAAAGGATTTAAGATGATCAGCCTAACAGAACCTGGACAGATGTTCATATTGACCAAAAACACATCAGACAGCAAAATGGATGAAGTTATTTACCTTTGGAGAGCTGCTTCCATTATAACCCTCAGATTAATATAATAAACTATGAGGTCATTCCTCCTTAGGAGAAAGGAGGAAAAACATTAAAGATTTCACTATCACCATCATTTTTGGCCTATATGTACTTTTGGCTAGGTTTGGCTCAGCTACTTAAGTTATACCCTAATTAAAACAATAAAGAAGAAGGGGAAGTAAAAAGCAAGGCTTGGTTACACTGACAATTTATATTCTAATATAATTTAACATTTTCAGTACTGTTATAGACATGCTAGTTGATCTCTGAAACAACAACAGTGAGAGACAATGCATTCAGGGAAAGTGTGTGTGAAGGTAAAGTGGCAAAGGGTGATTTTAAGAAAATCTGCATGTCATCCCTTTTGGCATTTGACAAATACATGCATTGAAAATGTGCTTTTCTCATGCATTAATAAAAATTTAAAAGTGATTTCACCACAACAAGACACAAGTAGAAGTGAGGTGGACAATGGAATCTCCACTTTGGACTGCAGCCACCAGACAAGAGCTGTACCTGGTGACTATTCACATATCCACTATTTATCAGATAAAAAACAATTTATGAAATTAAACAGTTGAGTGATAGCTAATTAAAATATCTAATCCTTATCTGCCCATCTGAACAACAGGTTAAACTCTAGTGCATCAGCCTCCTGTTTTGAAATACAAGTAGTAATTTTAAGTTGACAATACAGAGGCCTCACAACAACGGATCACAACTTAAGTTTCACTAGAGCAATTTATACATATATTATATCCTTGAAAAGCTTGCAGAATTATATAAGTCACTCATACCCTGCTTTTAAAATGAGAACAAAAGACATATTGCAATACAAGCTGTCTGTCAGCTTGGTTCTGCTAAATTAATGAATATTTAGATAACCAAACTTGGCTGAAAGGCTACCAACAAAAGGAATATAAAAGGCTACTGGGGAAGTAAGTACAAAGAAGCATGATTCGAGTTATACAATACCCACCTTAAACCACAACCCAGCTACTTTTCCACTTTTCTTTACCTTCTGGTAATCCATCCCCCTATGTAACTGGATACTGGAATTTCTCATCAATAGACCCCAAAAGGTATGCAAGGGAAATAATTAAATCAGTGTTACACTGAGCACAGGTGTCCCTCAGGGCTGCATCCTGAGTCCTCTGCTGTTCACCTTCTTGACACATGACTGCTTGGCCAAACATGAATCCAACAAAATCATCAAGTTCACAGATGATGCCACTGTCGTAGGTCTTGTCAGAAATGGTGCGGAAAAAGCCTACAGGGATGAAGTGGAGCATCTGACAGGCTGGTGAGACAGCAACAATCTACCCTTAAATGTAAGCAAGACCAAAGAATTAATAGTGGACTTCAGGAGGACTCAGGAGAAACATCAACCTCTGGAAATTAAGGGGGTGGCATTGAAAAGAGTCAAAAACACCAAGTTCTGGGGGGTGCACATCTCAGATGACTTATCCTGGTCGACTCATGTTAGACACACAGTGAAGAAGGAACAACAACCTCTGCACTTCCTATGGAAACTGAGGAAGGCAAACTTGTCTCAGTCCATCCTCAAAGCCTTCTAGAGGGGGACCATCGAGAACATCTTCTCAAATAACATCATAGTTTGGTATGGTAACTGCAAAGCATCTGATAACAAAGCTCTCTTGCAGGTAGTGAGGACAGTGGAAAAAGTCATTGGTTTCTTGCATCCATCCATGATAATCTGCATGAGACTCAGTGTGTGAGAAGGGCTAGGAAGATCATCAAGGATCCCACTCACTCTGCCCATGGCATGTACTTCCACCTTTCCTCAGGCAGGCGGTATCACAGCTTACACTGCAAAACTTCTACACCGAACAGGAGCTTCTTCCCCCTATCAATAAGGCTGCTGAATTTGAATACCAGGAATGACAGTGAATAATCAGATCAATATGCCACTTGCTGTGAAGGGTCATCTATAGTAATCACTCTGGCAAATTGCTTCAGTAGCTGGTACAGTTAGCCTGATTTCTTATGCTATTACTTCCTGAATGTGCAGTAGTCATGACTGAGTCACCACTCCATACATGTGAGATATGAACATCAGAATATATAATACTACAACTGATGAAGTGCAATATCTAGGCAATCATAATGTGAAGTCACTCTTTGGAATACTTACTAGTATAATATTGTCTAATGTCTTCCTGTCCAATAGTGGTAATTTATTGTGTTGTTAATATTTTAATTACTGTATATGCATTAGTCTTACTGTCACTCAAACTATGTGTTCATTGTTACATCTTGCACGGGGACCATAGCAATGTAATTTCATTCAGCTTGCAGTGCTATGTATACCTGATCAACAATAAAGTTTACTTTGACCTTTGACTTAAAGTTTTCTATACACCTGACATATTTACATCTGAGAACAAGAATAGCAGAAGGGTGAACCAATTTATCTATAGTTAACAGTTAAATGTCAGATAACCAAAGGCTCTTGTGATAAGTGAGAAGGGCATTTGGATGTAGCAAGTTAAACTGTGGCACTCAAGTTAGCGTACCAATGCCCACCAAGTAGTATACTTAATTAATGTTTGTTTGTTAACCAGGATAGCCACACTGGGCTAACAAATGTCCTTTTAGCAGAGGTCTGGGGAGCTAGTTTCTAAAGAAATTTGTTAAACAATACATTAAAAAGTGAGAAATATATATAAGCAAACAAAGTAAAACAGTAATAGAACAACTACACGTATTAATTAATTGATTGCTTAATTAATCACTCAGTTAATTAACCAGGATGACCTGACTATGCTAACAGTAGGGCCTTTTCAGCAGAAGTATAGGAAGGCACTTTAGTTTTTTATTTAGATTTGTTAACCAGGTAAATGGTCTGGTCCATGGACATTTTTTAGCCATGAGCTAGGTCATATAGGCAAGATAATTACAATCAAGATAATTACAGTCCTGAACATGATTACTCATCATTGAATAATACACAGATAATAACATCCAATATTATATATTAATGAAATAAGTTTACAGGTGTAACAGTTATTTTAAACTTCTAACTTCTCTGCTAGCAATACATTCCAATAATGATAAATAAACCTAAGCTTACAAAGTAAACTTCTGTCATAGAAAAAGTTGTATTTAAAAAAGTAGATGGTGAAACATTCACACAATACGTGGAACACAAACCCTCAAAGTGAAAAACGTGATAATTATTTAGAAAAATATGCTACCATTCTAAGAAGAGTAATAGTGAGAGTGGTAGGAAAGAAAAGCTATACAGATACAGATATAGATACAGATACAGATATAGATACAGATATATAGATACAGATATAGAAACAGATACAGATATAGATATAGATATAAATACAGATATATAGATACAGACATATATATAGATATAGATACAGATATATAGCTACAGACATCGATACAGATATAGATAAAGATACAGATATAGATACAGACATAGATATAGATATAGATACAGATATATAGATACAGATATAGATAAAGATACAGATAGAGATACAGATATAGATTAGATATAGATAGAGAGATACAGCTATAGATATAGATACAGATATAGATATAGATACAGACATAGATATAGATATAGATACAGATATATAGATACAGATATAGATAAAGATATAGATACAGCTATAGATATAGATACAGATATAGATACAGATATAGATATAGATACAGATATAGATACAGATATAGATAAAGATATAGATACAGCTATAGATATAGATACAGATATAGATACAGATATAGATATAGATACAGACATAGATATAGATATAGATACAGATATATAGATACAGATATAGATACAGATATAGATAAAGATATAGATACAGCTATAGATATAGATACAGATATAGATACAGATATAGATATAGATACAGATATAGATATAGATATAGATACAGATATATAGATACAGATATAGATAAAGATATAGATAAAGATATAGATACAGCTATAGATATAGATACAGATATAGATACAGATATAGATACAGATATAGATATAGATACAGATATAGATATAGATACAGACATAGATATAGATATAGATACAGATATAGATAAAGATATAGATACAGCTATATATATAGATACAGATATAGATACAGATATAGATATAGATACAGATATAGATACAGATATAGATAAAGATATAGATACAGATATAGATATAGATACAGACATAGATATAGATACAGATATATAGATACAGATATAGATAAAGATATAGATACAGATATAGATATAGATACAGATATAGATACAGATACAGATATAGATACAGATATAGATACAGATACAGATACAGATACAGATATAGATAGAGAGATACAGCTATAGATATAGATACAGATATAGATATAGCTACAGATACAGACACAGATATAGCTATAGATACAGATACATATATAGACACATATATAGATACAGATACATATACAGATATAGACATAGATATAGATATAGATACAGATATAGAAATAGATATAGCTATAGATATAGATACAGATACAGCTATATATATAGATACAGATATAGATACAGATACAGATATACAAATAGAGATACAGATATAGATACATATTTTGATATAGATACATATACAGATACAGCTACAGATATAGATACAGATATAGATAGATACAGATATAGCTATATATATATATATATATATATATATATATATATATATACACATATACAGATATAGATAAGTGAAGAGATCAGGAAGTTAAAACGTTGAAGAGATGGAAACCATAGAGTAGTGTAGAGTTAACAGACAGAAAACAGAATGAGAGAGATAAATAAACCTAAGCTTACAAAGTAAACTTTTGTCATAGAAAAAGTTGTATTTAAAAAAGTAGATGGTGAAGCATTCACACAATATGTAAAACACAAACCCTCACAGTGAAAAACGTGATAATTATTTAGAAAAATATGCTACCATTCTAAGAAGAGTAATAGTGAGAGTGGTAGGAAAGAAAAGCTATACAGATACAGATATAGATACAGACACAGATATAGATACAGATATATAGATACAGATATAGATACAGATATAGATAAAGATACAGATATAGAAACAGATACAGATATAGATATAGATACAGATATAGAAACAGATACAGATATAGATATAGATACAGATATAGAAACAGATACAGATACAGATATAGATACAGATATAGAAACAGATATAGATATAGATATAAATACAGATATATAGATACAGACATATATATAGATATAGATACAGATATACAGATACAGACATAGATATAGATACAGATATAGATATAGATATAAATACAGATATATAGCTACAGACATCGATACAGATATAGATATAGATATAGATACAGATATATAGATACAGATATAGATAAAGATATAGATATACATATAGTTATATTTGATCAGAATAAAAATTATGAACCAGGAGATCTGGTGAAAAGAAGTGCACCCCCAGATAAAAAATCTAGAGAATATACTCGAGAATGAAATAAGAAAGAAGTAAGGGAAAGTACACTATACACGGAACTTAAGCAAGGCTGAAAGCAGCGTCTTTGATGAATTAAGAGGGGATTCAGGCTTAAGAATTATGAAACCGGACAAAGGTGGGGGAATAGTATTGATGAACAGCTTTGACTATGAGGGGAAAATGAATGAAATCTTAGGAGACCCTAACAAATACTCCACAGTTTCAAAAAATGAAATAAATATTAGTTACAGAAGGATAGATATGGCCTTAGAAAGTTTATTTTTAGATGGATTGTTAGACTGGAAGACATATGAATATTTAAAAGTGGACAAACCTAAAATTCCTACTATTTTTGGAATCCCCAAAATACATAAGAATGGAATGGATCCCCCTTTCAGGCCAATAGTTTCGGCTGAGGGTTCCAAAACTTTACCGCTAGCCAAATTCGTGGATGTTAAGCTTAAGAAACTGTGGCTTAAGAAAACCAACATTTTGAGAGATTCTTGGGATCTTCTAAGGACATTGAATCATGATCTATACAATGAGAATTTATGTTTCCTAACAATTGACGTTGTATATTTGTTCTCAGGCATTCCCCACAGTGATGGACTAAGAAACCTGGAAGAACTAATTTTTGAGGATGAGACTAACCCACGATGAGTGTACTGTGGTGATGGAGCTTATAGATTTGGTTCTAAAGTTCAACTTCATTTACTTCAAAGGTGAATTTTTTCACCAGAAGAAAGGAGTAGCGATGGGTGCCGCTTGTGCACCCACCTATGCCAATTTGGTCTTAGCCATATGGGAAGAGAAGATGGTAACCGAATCAATATACAGTAACAACTGGTCAGCTTATAGAAGATTCCTGGATGACATATGTATCCTATGGGAAGGGCCAAAAGAAGAGAGAAAAATTTATTGAATATATTAACAACAGTACTAATTTTCTTGAATTTTCTTACAGAATAAATTATGAGAAGTTGGAGTACTTTGATATAGAAATATACAAGGAAAACGCATGTTTTAATTCCAGGGTGTATAGAAAGTGTACCTATTCTAACTCTTATTTGCACTTTGAAAGTGCTCACCCTTTGTACTCCAAGAAAAATATAGTTAAAGGACAATATATTTGGGCCTGCAGGATGACGTCCAGAGACAAAGACTTTGAAATGGGAAAAAGGTTACTAAGGAAAATGTTTAGGACGAGGAAATACCCAGATGATATGATAGACAAAATTGAGACAGAAGTGACAGAAAGGAGACCAAATGACTTTAAGCCAATATTAGGATTATCAGTATTTGATACGGTAGGCCCAGTAAAAAAGGCAAATGACAATTTTGGCAGTGCACTCATCTTGGAGTATAATGCCTGTGCAAAAATGGTAAGACAAACTATAGATAAGGAATGGAATAAAGTTTTAGCATTTACTGACTTAGAGAAACTAAAGAATGAAAAGTTAAGAGTAGTTTATAAGAATTCAATTAACTTAAAACTTTTATTGGAAAATGGTACAAACCAAGAAGTTCAGAGACAGAGAAAAAGGAAGGGAACGTTTAAATGTGGACATTGTCAACAGTGTGCATACATGAGCAATGCAGAAAGTGTGTATTTGGAAAGCAGGGGAATCACCCTGGAAGGCAAGGATTTTAATAATTGTGACTCCTTTCGGCTTGTATATTTAGCTAAATGTCAAACCTGTGAAGCATTCTATATAGGGAAGACAGAACGCAGGCTCAGGAGAAGGGTGTATGAACATATGTATGACCTGGAAACAAACAAACAGACTAATGCATTGTACAAACACAAACAAAGCTGTGAAAATGCATACTATACATTTTTTGTGATAGAAAGGGTGGAAAGAGTGGCAGAGGGGGGGTTTATGGGAGGAATGTTTGGGGTACAGAGAATTATGGTGGCAATAAGCCGGGTCTCAATGAACATATCTCCATAGCCCCATTATTAAAATTGAGAGCAGCAAAACTGTGATATGCATTTGCACTTTATGTGAATTTTATCACGTTTTTACCCGTTTTCCAATAGTTACAGTAGGTCTTTAAGTTTTTTTGTATTTGTATTTTTATTAAAACGTTGGGTTTGTAATATGTTATGAACACAAGTGTTACACTCATTTATCAAAGGTATTGAACTTATTTTTCCCTTATATTTTCCTGTTTTTAACATTCTTTTAACTGTGTGAGGCTATACAATTTGCCTTTGGTTTACAATGCAATTTTTATAATACCTGTAATTTCATGATTCATCCACTAGATGGAGGATCGAGTTCATTTAAAGCAAATATTCAAGTTGGTAATTTTAACCATTGAGTCCTACTAAATGTGTTTCTAATAGTATTTTAACTTTATTATTTATTCTTTGTAGTCAAGTATTTTAAGGATTTTTATTTAAAACAGTTTTATTTCTACATATTTATTCATCAAACATTGTAACATTAAATGTGTTTTAACTGTTGCAACACAGAGAGATGCAACAAGAAAACTTTTTGGTTTTAAACTAAATTAACCTTTCAATTAATTCATTAACCTAATCAATGTAATTAAGTGAATGGTATAAAAGCACTAGTACTTTGAACAGCCCACATCTGAGGAAGTGATTTTTAAAACGAAAACGTACGGTGGAGCGTTAATGTGCTGTGTTTCTGTGGAATAAAGTGAACCGAAGTGTGCTGAGCCATCTGTGTTTTTTTTTCACAATATTCTAAGCTTGCCCTGCTCAGGGCTTTATTGTTTTGCCTGAAAAGCTGCTTCATTTTGTGGAATACATATAGATATAGCTATAGATATAGATATAGCTACAGATACAGATATAGATACAGATACAAATATAGATACAGACACAAATATAGATACAGACAGATTATATATATATATATATATATATATATATATATATATATATATATACTGAAGAACTGATGAATATATTATACAATGTCAGGCTATATAAAAATAAAAAAAGAATAATAAAAAACAGAAACCCTCTCTGTGGTATAAGCTTTCGTTCCACTTATTGTGGAGGAACTTCTTCAGAATGAATACAAAAGTGAAATGCATCAATTCAAATAATACTCCAACCTGTCAATAATTAATAAATAACCAATGAATAGCAAGGATGCTTAATGATATGCAGTAAATAAGAAGCTGACTGAATAAAAGTAACATGAATATTTAGTGACCAAAAATAACATGAATATGTATATGTAGTGACTAACAAAGCCACTGACAATTTTTATTGCATCCACCTTAAAGCACACTTTATGTTGGTAGATTCATTTAGACCTGGGTAACAGTCTGGCTGTAAAAATAACTGCCATTTCAACTCGAAAACTTGCAGGAGATTGTCAGAGTCCCCACAAAAATCAGGAATTTGTTCTAATATAAGGAATGTAAACTTGTCAAAATTAATACAAATACCACTGTGCTTACTTAAAGCATTAGACTTATCCTTAGACCTAATGGCTGCGTTGTGTTCTTTTATTCTGTCACTCAGTCTGCGTGTGGTCTTACCAATATAAAAACTTTGGCATGATGAACATATAGCTGCATAAACTACTCAGGAATTGTTGCAGTCAAAATGTTTCTTAAAGGAAATGGATGCATTACAATGTTGGAAAACATAAGATTTCTCAGTGAAAACATAGTTACAACAGACACATTTACCACATTTAAACATTCCTATATTGTTGTCAATTATCATAGGTTCAGATAAAAGAAACGCTTGATCTTGTTTTTCAAAAAAAGATTTAAAGGTTTTTGATTTTTTAAAAGAGAAATTAGGAACAGACCCAATAAGAGGTTTCAAATTCTTATCACAAGTAATAATTCTCCAGTTGGTGTTAATAATGCTTCTAATTTGTTTCATATCCCTACAAATAGGTAGTGAAAAGCTTAATGTTCTGTTGGTGTCAGTGGGTGATGTAGGAGATGTAGTAAAACCACATTTTAGTATAGGCTTGAATTTGGTGTGTCTCATGACGTTGATCTCATTTCTAATAGAACAAACTAAATGGTTTTCTGAACTTTGTTTTCAGAAAAGAGACATACAGAAACAATTACCTGGACTTCAGAAGCCAGCACCCATTTTTTATGAAGAAAAACGTTGTTAAGGGAAAGTTTGTGCAGCTTTCTAGGTTGATTAGTGATGACATTTATTAATTATTGACAAGTTGGAGTATTATTTGAATTGATGCATTTCACATTTGTATTCATTCTGAAGAAGTTCCCCCACAATAAATGGAACGAAAGCTTATACCATAGAGAGGGTTTTTGTTTTTTATAATTCCTTTTTATTTTTATAGACCCTGAAGTTGTATAATATATATATATATATATATATATATATATATATATATATATATATATATATATATATATATATATATATACAGATATAGATAGAGATACAGATTAGATATAGATACAGATATGGATACAGATATAGATACAGATATACTGTACATACAGATATAGATACAGATATAGATATAGCTACAGATACAGATACAGATATAGGTATAGATACAGATACAGGTACAGATATAAATATAGATATAGATACAGATACAGATACAGATACAGGTACAGCTACAGATACAGATATAGATATAGCTACAGATACAGATATAGATATAGATACCGATACAGATATAGATATAGATACAGATACAGATATAGATATAGCTACAGATACAGATATAGATACAGATACAGGTACAAATACAGATATAAATATAGATATAGATACAGGTACAGATACAGATATAGATATAGATACAGCTATAGATACAGATACAGATATAGATATAGATACAGCTATAGATATAGATACAGATATAGAGGGCTATATTATAAGCTTGATGGCTGAAAACATCGAACAACATATGGCCAACACCATATGGTCGATGTCTTCAAATGTTGACCTTATAAAAAGATAAAAAAAAAAGAAAAAAGTACCCTAACGGGTTTAAGCAGGGAGGTGCCCCCAACACCCCCCCACTCCTTAAATATACCAACTCTGAGACCGCACTACATTGCAGTAAATGGAAATCTCCCCTTACGGAGATTTCCATTTACACACACGAGATTCTGAGCATTTGATATTCTCGTGCTGACAATGTCAGATTCAACATTGTCGGCTTTCGAGAATATAATATAGACCCGATATAGACATAGATACAGATATAGATACAGATAGAGATACAGATATAGATATAGATACATATACAGATACAGATATAGATATAGATACAGATACAGATACAGATATAGATACAGATATAGCTATAGATACATATATAGATACAGATACAGATATACATATTGAAACAGATACAGATATAGACACAGATATAGCTATAGATACATATATAGATACAGATATAGCTCTCTCTCTCTCTCTCTATATATATATATATATATATATATATATATATATATATATATATATATATATACATATACAGATATAAATATAAATAAGTGAAGAGATCAGGAAGTTAAAACATTGAAGAGATGGAAACCATAGAGTAGTGTAGAGTTAACAGACATTAAACAGAATGAGAGACAGAGAGAGTGAAGATGAAAGGTAGGGTAGGAATGGAAAGAAAGGGAGGACATGTAATGAGCAAATATTTTTATTATTAAATCCAACAGCTACAGGACAGTTTGACTGACAAAGTCTAAAATAAAAATATTCTTTTTTTTTTATTTTACAAAGGACAGTACCAACAGTGCAAAAGATAAAATGAGTCTCCAAAATGGTCATTGAGTTTAAAATAATTTGATGGCTTTGTGAGATTTTATTTTTTTTGTACTAAGTGAATAGGTGGGGGTGCTGCAGTAGCGTTGTCACCTCACAATAAGACGTTGTCCTGTTCGATTCTCAGCTAAAGCGTCTTCTGTGTGGAGACATGTGGAGACATGCATGAATGGGCGTACCTTCGTTGAAGGTTGTGCATCAGGGCTGGCAACTTGGTACGTAAAAATCTACTGCCAATTATTAGCAGACCGGAGTTCCGCTGTGGCGACCCCTAACCAGGAAAAGCCAAAAGATACAACAACAACTAAGTGAATAGAATATGTTTTATGCTTAAACAATATTTTTGAAGAGTACAGAGATTATCAGAGTATTTTGGATTTCCGACCAACCTGCTTTTTTTCTGGACAGTATTCTATGAGGTCGGTTTGCAGTGAATTTAATGATGTTATAGAAGAATCTTTCCAATTTATTTAGTTGTGTTTTTTTGTTTCTTGGCCAGAACTGTATATGTACATATTAGGGATGGAAGTGAAAGTGTGAATGAAATTATAAGAGGAGCATGTATTGACAGGCATAATGTTAACCTCTATAGTACCCCTAATTTCTTATTTGTTTTGGATCGAACAGTCATTATGCTTGCCAGATTTTAACTTTTTATCATTCATTACCACCAGCAGTTTAGCTTGACTTACTTGTTAAGAGAAAGTATTGTTCAGAATTGCTACAAAGAATATTGAGTATTGTTTTGAAGAATTATTGGCTTTGAAAATAATTGGTTTATTTTATTATTATTATTTAGAAGTAAGGAATCAGTCAATCAATGTTCAGTTTTGTAGCAGGATCGTTGTGTGAAAACCTAAACTACTTCTAAGGAAGCAGTATTGCAAATCAGGATAAAACCATCAGCATATCATACTAAAGTGGCATTAAACATTTAATAAAATGTTCTGTGAGGAAGTGAATATGCCAAACATACTTTAATTATGCTTAAGTGCTAAGTGCTTCTAATTCTAAAATTAGATTGGAGTCTTCTTCAGAAAAAAGAAGCTTTCTTAAAATCTCCATTCAAATAACTTATTTTAAAAATTTTGCACTCAATTCAATAGTCATAAAAAGTACATGGCAATATGAAAAGTAAATTTAAAATGTATTAATCAACTATATATAAATATTATCGTTATAAAACTATTTAAATGTTTAAATGATCTTATTTTAAACAAATTACTACATGTGAAAAAAACTCTGTAGAACTGTTATACTCCTCAAAGGTTTCTACATAAAACACCCATGTTCAGAAAAGACAGCAGAGAAATAATGTTAAAAAATATGCTTATATGTAATATCAAAAATAAATGAACAATTTATTATTTCATTCAATGCATTTAGATGCATATTTTTATCATGTGTTGCACAGTAAAAACGTCTAGTTAATTTAGAGGTGTCTATGCTTTAAAATTCATTTAATGTTACTGGGATCACTTAAACCTATGGGTGACCGGCGTTCAACTGTAGTTGCCAATGCAATTCATATTTTTACAATACACTGATAAAGTCACCCCTCTGATGTCCATATGTACCTGTTTTTTTTATTTCCCCTCTCTGCAGCTGGCCCTCAGATTCTATCAGCTTCTCTCCACAGTCACCACAACTACCAGTCTTGCCTTAGTCTCCCTCAAGCTTAACCCAGTCCAAGCCTGGGGCTGGTAAGAAGGACAGGAACACTGGTAAGCTCTGCAACCACTTCCTGTGGGATTCCTGACCAAGTGAAACTCGATCACTCCTTAATGTTGCTATTGTAGTGAGTCTAGGCACCCTCCCTCCTCCCAGGCTGGGCGAGGCAGCATCATTCATTCATACATCCTCCCCTTGTCCTGTCTTCCCAATGCCCATGCTTCTAGTCAAACTTGGGTTGTCTGGGGTGCTGTAAGGGCTTAATCCTTCTGCATCATGGGGCCATCTCATTTTTTTGCCATTCTGTGTCACACAAAATGTACCTTTGTTGCAATTTACACAAGTAAAAAAAAGTGTCATTGAAAAATAGTACTTGTAACAGTTTTGTACATGCCATTAATGAAGACATGAAAGAGTTTGTGACCTCGAATGGACCACTGTGGGACACCTGTTTTAGCTGGTTGAAGGGCTGAGCCATCAGGCAGACCGAGTTCTTTGACTAAGGCAGTTTTTGAACCACCTGACTGTCTTTTTACTTATATTTCTTTGACCTTTTTCAGTAGTAGGTGATGAGAGGCTATAAGAAATGTTTCAGTTAAGTCTAAGAAGGAGGAAGCTACATGATGTCCTGAATTCCTTATTTACAGAGATGATTCACAAAAATGAGTAAAGCAGATTCTGTGCTATGACTGAGTCAAAAATGTAAATAACCATAAACTGAAAGTTAAATTATATATTCTTATTTGATATGACAATAAGTCTGCACAGATTTCATAATAATTATTTTCAGAATTGACCATAACATTGCATTCACTCTATCAAAATTACATACGTGATAATATAGAAAAGCGAAATTCACCAATTTATTGTAAACACTATTAGTTTGTCAGTGCTAGTTCCACTGATTAGAAATACATAATCGATTAGATATCAATATACTTTGGATGGTGAAACATAGGAATACCTACTTGATGGGAAAATGCAATATCCTATGGTATCTGATAACTGTTGTTATCTGCCCATTTCTAAAAAGTAGTGCATATTGTCTAAAACAGAACTATTAGCTATGCTTGAAGACCATCGTATTAACTTTAACAGCTTTCTATTTCAAGACAAGCTTGTCTCTTTTAGGCATATAAAGTATTTCATAAAAATCTAAATCACTTATGCTTATATTGGTGGTAACTACAAATTACTGGCATTAAATATGTAAATAAATAAAATACAATAGCAGTGCTGGATTATGATAAAACATTGTCTGGATGCACAGAATGTTGCACAGTCCAGCACTGTGACACTTGTATTGACAACTGTGATCCTTCTTTCTTTCTTTTTTTACATAAAAAACATGATTTGGGTAGGCAAATGTTTGGAAAGAAGAACGGATTCCCATCTGTTGGTCTGCATGTTTCTGGTCTCAATACAGTCTACTTTTTTACAGTTGTTATTTAAAAGGAATTAAGTTAAAGAGTCATCAGATTTTTTAGCAAGGACTGGCATGTGCAGAAAAGCACAGAGACATGTAAAAATTGTTTCATAGATGATAACATCATACACAACCTTTATCTGGTTATATCGGGAGGTGGATAATTAAAGACTATGGTTTGTTTTCCTGTAGTCTGTATGCAGATTATCAGAAATTCAAGCATCTCAGTATGTAGGTGCTGCTCAAAGTAGCGCAGAAGTAATGTGAAAAAGAACACCTGAGCAACACAGGGGGTCATAATGTGAAAGAACACCTGTATAACACAGGGGTCATAATGTAAAAGAACACCTGAGCAACACAGGGGGTCATAATGTGAAAGAACACCTGTATAACACAGGGGGTCATAATGCAAAAGAACACCTGAGCAACACAGGTGGTCATAATGCAAAAGAACACCTGAGCAACACAGGGGGGTCATAATGCAAAAGAACACTTGAGCAACACAGGGGGTCATAATGTGAAAGAACACCTGAGCAACACAGGGGGTCATAATGCAAAAGAACACCTCAACAACACAGGGGGTCATAATGCAAAAGAACACCTGAACAACACAGAGGGTCATAATGTGAAAGAACACCTGTATAACACAGCGGTCATAATGTGAAAGAACACCTGAGCAACACAGGGGGTCATAATGCAAAAGAACACCTGTATAATACAGGGGTCATAATGTGAAAGAACACCTGAACAACACAGGGGGTCATAATGTGAAAGAACAGCTGAGCAACACGGGGGGTCATAATGTGAAAGAGCACCTGAGCAACACAGGGGGTCATAATGTGAAAGAACACCTGAACAACACAGGGAGGCATAATGTGAAAGAACACCTGTATAACACAGGGGTCATAATGCAATAGGGATTTAGTGTAGTTATCCAGTTCACAAGATACAAAGAAGTGGTGAAACAGATGCTGTCATTCTACTTAAATATCCTCAAAAGACAAATAGTATGAAAGGGTTCCTTACAGCCTTTAATCCTATGCTGCAAAGTTACAACTAATACTATTAGATGCTTAATAAAACTTCTGTGATATAATTTACCTTAATCTACGTTTTCTAGTCAAACAGTAAAGGCTGCAGAGATAAACTGAAGTTATCTCAATCTACCATTGGTTATTTATTTATTTTTTATCTGACGTTTGTTTATGAGAAAGGTCGACTGGGCACAGGTCCCATTTTCAGTGGAGGTCCAGGGAGAAAAGCTAAAGACATTTTAGAATTATGTAATGTAAATGAAAAATTGGAAAATTAATCACAATAATTCAAAAACAGCAATAAAATTAGCAAATTAAACAGTATGATTCAAAACAGCACAGTTAAAAAACAACAAATTTGAGAAATAATGTTATAAGCAAATAGAAAAGCAATGAGAGGCAACGTGGAAGATACTGGGTAGGAGAAGTATGTTTGGCAGACTTACTGAATAATGCAGGAAGAACAGGTTCTATACTGTAAGAGTACATTTGATAGAGATGATGAATGATAGAAGAAGATCAGGTTCTACACTGTAAGAGTACATTTGATACATATGATAACAAGGAGGATGTTTTTCCAGTGAATGGCAACAGAGTTTGAGTAAAGGAGAGGTCCTATAGATCTATTGGGTTTGTAGATAGAAATTAGTTGCTGTTCAGAATATTGTAGTTTATGATTAGGTGAGTACTGAATAAGAATGGAGCTGATGACAAAGGGTTATATATCATTTTATGGGCTTGAAGAAGCTGAGTATATGCAAGGTATTGTGGTAGGTCTAGCCAGCTTAATGCTTTAAGAGCAAAATATCCATGTGACTTATAGGATTTATTGTCTGCAAATCTGGCAATTTTGTTATAACACAACTCATTTTTAGATTTCACAGAAGTTTGCAGATTTGTAAGGACAGGTGCAGCAAACTATAGGGAAGGAAGAAGATATACAATTGTCAGTGTAGCTTTACTTTGTGTGGTGAAGTATTTTCTTGACCAGTAGAGCATACCTAGTTCTGGTGTTTTTTTAATGGAATTTTGAATTTGCAAGTCAAATTGGTCATCAGTTGTTACATCTAGTAATTTGATTTGGGACATGACTTCAATATTGATATTATTTAGGGATGTAATTTTGAAAATTTATTTTGCATGTATTATTATTTTGGGGAGAAAAAGGAGCAGTTTACTTTTTTAGGATTGAGATGAAGTTAACTGTTAGCCAATTCTCAACAAAGTAGAAAGCTTTATGTGTACGGTCTGTAGGTGTAGAAGGGTATCTACTATGAAGATGAGGGTAGCATCATCTGCATATTGAATTAGTGGAGCTTGCTGTGTGGATGTATGGGGGGGGGGGCGGCCACGGTGGTCCAGTGGTTAGCATTGCCACCTCACAGCAAGAGGTTCTCCTGTTTGATCCTATGATGGGGTGCCTTCTGTGTGGAGTCTGCATGTCCTCCCTGTGGTTGCATGGGTTTCCTTTGGGTGCTCCGGTTTCCATCCACATTCCAAAGACATGCTGTAGGTGGATTGGATACTCTAAATTGACCCTAAGTGTGAGTGTGTGTGCCTTCTGTGAAAGGTTGGGTGCTGGGCTGGCAACTTGACACCGTAAAACTCCACTGCCAATCATGAGCGGACAGGTGATCCACTGCGGTGACCCCTAACTGGGAAAAGCCGAAAGAAGAAGAAGCTGTGTGGATGTATGGAGGTCATTTACAAATATGTTAAATAGGAGAGGGCCAAGGATAGATTGTTGTTGGACTCCATTTTTAACCGGAAGAAAAGGGGAGGGAGCAGACAGACATTTCAGTGATTGGAAATGGTTAGACAAATAGCTGGTGAACCAGTCAAAGGTGGAGTTAGAGAGACCTAAAGTTTTCATTTTACATATTAGTTGGGAATGAAGGACTGTATTGAAAGCTTTACAGAGGTCTAGAAAGAGAGTAGAGACCAGCTTGTTGTTGTCTGTGGTTTTATTTATGTTGTGCAGTAGTCATAATGCTGTCTGTTGGTCTGAATCCATATCGGTTGCATGTCTAATAGCTAGCTACTAGCTGAATCCATGTTGGTTACATGTCTAATAGCTTGTAATGAAAGCTCAGACAGCTGACATTTCATACCAGAGTGAGAACTGCCCATTTATGTTTTTCAGTGACTCAGTAAGAAATACTCTGCTCTTGCTATATTGTATATTAGCAATCTAACCTACTGCAGTGATACCATTTACTGATTTCACACCAGCACTTAAGAAATATATTGGGTTGGTTTCCTTTTATAAAGAACAGTCCTACTGAACAAGACAACAAATATTTCTGTCTTCAAAGTGGTATGACCCAAGGATTTCTGATGGATGCTGCACCCTCCTCCCCCCATATGGGCGTTTCATCCCTCACACGTTCTTCCTTAAATAGATCAACTTCAATAGTTCCCTACTTTGAAGAAAGGGAGCCATTTCAATGAGCTATTTTTGTGATGAAACTGAGTTACTCTTGAGGTAAAGGCTCTAACGTTTTAATTCATAGATTAAAAATGTCTAGGGTTGATGGTACTGGGCTCAGACCTAACCTTCCAAATTTCCAGTTGAACTTGAGAGGTATGCCAAGAGTGTACACCCAAAATTAAATAGAGTCATGGGCAGCAGAACAAACTACGGAGTGCTTACTGTGACAAAAAGTTGTGCAGAACAACCATCTTACGAATCAGCTGTGATGTGTATCTTCTAGACAAGAGAACATGTATCACACACTGCCTGCCATGTCAGGGTTAGCCACTTGTTGGTGTAAAATCACGAATGTGCTGGGTAGGATGACAACTGATAAATGAATACACAGAGTAGTGGCTTGAAGTGTTGGAAACACTGGTAGAATAGTACATATTATTTACAAGGACCCAATGACACAAGTATGAACGGTGTTTGGACTCACAGATGGGTCCCCAGTAGGACTGGGTCAACATCAGAGTTGAGCTCTGAGCATACTGCTGCTCATGTTAATGGTGGTCTACATTAGCAAATATTTCGGGGGTCCAGATTAAAAAAGCAGACAATGTGGAATTACAAGAAGACCCTGAAAAGGACCACCAGCAAATGATAGGGTACTGGAATGCAAAACTAAAGGTACATGGGAAGAAACTGACTACAGATAAGACAATGATCATGGGAGCAAATTGAGGAAATCAGATGAAGCTGCAAACTGAGGCAAGGGAAAATAATGGAACAGGTCAACAGCTTTTAGTATTTGGGAGGTGTGGCTGAGTAGAAGGGAAATCGGAATGAGGAGATCAACGCCACAATCCTATGGGCTGTAGCCAACTGGCTGTGAAGGGGTGAGAGGACATTTAAAAATTGCAAATTGCCGGTCTTTTCATGTGCAAGATTGTGGTACAATTGAGTATGGGAAATTTGCCTTTCAACATTGCTGTGCAATTTTGGAGTTGGTATATATGAAACAGGAGGTGTAGGGGGTTGCCCCCCTTGCAGAAAAAAATATTTTTCCTATTAATTTTTTTAAGTTGTATTCAGTCACTGCACTTTTGAACACATTTGTATGAGTACTTTGTACTAGATGTTTTTTGATTCAGGGACCTTTAGTAGATGCATATATATATATATATATATATATATATATATATATATATATATATACACACACACACACACACACACGTGTGTGTGTGTATGTGTGTGTGTGTTCATAAATATATATATAATGTGTGTATATGTATATAATATATATATGTATATACACACACACATATATATACATATACACACACAAGTGTCACATACTACATTGAGCAACCACAATGTCAAATGACAAATGATTGAGCACAAATGGTCAATCACCAGAAGACTGAAAAACAAAAGAAACAGTATAAACATGTTTCTTGTAAGCACCCCCTGCATCCCCTCACACTCCTTGCTAATCATACATACCAACTCCAAGATTGCAGTACAATGCGAAAAGTGTAAAGTCTCCAATTCTACTGTACCACAATTTCACACAGAAAAAAAACAGTACTTGAGATCATCTGCCTTTCAGTCATATTTTTTCCTTCGGTAATTGCTACATTTGACCAACTGTAGCAAACCCAAATATATATATATATATATATATATATATATTCTATATAGATGCATACTTCTGGCATGAAACAGTGAACACCTAAAAGAGCAAACATCAAAGTAAAAAACAAAACACAACAAAACAAGGACCTGGATATAACCTGAATGGTCATTTGACTGAAATACAAAACATCCACAGTACCACCACACTAGAAATAAATTCTTCATACCCCCCCAGACTTAAATATGCCAATATATGATTGTACCACTAAAATATATGTGTGTGTGTGTGTGTGTGTGTGTGTGTGTGTGTGTGTGTGTGTGTGTGTGTGTGTGTGTGTAGCACACACACACACACACACACACACACACACACACACACACACACACGTCTATCTAGCTGACAGATATATACATATACAGATATGAGTGTGTGTATTGCATACCTGTACAAGTCATAAATGCAAATCGATGTATGTACGTGATGTATCAACGTTTGTAACTGTAGACTCTATAAAACTGAAACAACAGTCTTGCTTTCATTTCCTATTCATGTCTCCATTTTTGGGGAAACAAATGATGCCACTTTGATATACACTGACTGCAGCTATTTGAAATTGAAGCAGGTAACGTTGTGAAGAGTAAGGATAATATCCTTGTTTCTCCTAAAAATTTGTATATAAAATCATATAATGAGAACAAAATCTGACTACTCAGAATGAATGAATCATGTTTTCCAATTCTCTTACACAATGGGCAAGTTAACCTACAGAATTTTAGCTAAGACTAATGACTTTTGTATTCTTGGCTTTAGCATAAAGCGCAGTTGAAGACAGGTAGAAATTCATGATCAAGCAGTCCCCCCACAGACTGATACATGGAAGTAAAAAATACTAGCAGAACAACCTCTACATGATCCAAAGCCCACTGGTCATGACCTGTTCCATTATGACGAGGTTGCCACCAGCGTAACAGCACTCCTTTGACTCTGGCCTCCCTAAAGAGAGAAAACAGTCATCTCATCAAGTTAGCATTTGACATAATATTCAGAGTAGAAATAGCACAACTTTGTCATGCAGTAAATTACAGAAACATATTGCTAGTAGCAATATTTGATATTTTCTGCAGTGCTGCACTGAGACTATGAAAAAAAAATGGAGATGAATCTGTTGCACAGCTTTTCAGTTTTCTTATTTTCTTAGCATTATCTACTTTTGCAAAATACCTGCAGACTCTATGTGACTTGTGTATAAGAGCTGTGAAATCACTTGGGAATAATGAATGAGCAATAGTTTCTACTGTCTCTGTCTCTTTTTTTTTCTTTTTTCTTATGTATATCTAAATGCAGGTAACCATGAAGAACCACAATACAGGTAAAGTGAGTGGCTATAACCATCATATTAATGCCTAAAGTCACTAAATTAGTCTTTTTCAGTTTATTTTTATTTAAGCTCAGGGTCTGCAACTACAGATCCCTGATCAAAAGGTTGTCTGAATAGCTACTGCCACATTACAGTTGGCTTTTTCCATAGTTTTCTCTATACTTCTTCTATGTTTTTATTACACTAAGTACACACTAAGGCCCCACCCCCTCAGCTCTTCAAGTGAAGAGCAAGAGCATAAAAAAGCAATTCATTGTAATAATAATAATAATAATAATAATAATGTTCTTCTTTCGGCTTTTCCCGGTTAGGGGTTGCTGCAGCGGCACTCCGGTCCGCTTATGATTGGCAGTAGATTTTTTTACGGGTGCCGAGGTGCCAGCTCGACGCCCAACCTTCAACAAAGGCACGCCCATTCTACACATGTCTTTCGAATGCCACTCGACCGCGGGGAGGACATGCAGACTCCACACAGAAGGTGCTCCAGCCGATACTCGAACGGGAGAACCCCTTGCTGTGAGGCAACAATGCTACCACTGTGCCACCATGGTTAATAATAATTAATAATAATAATAATAATAATAATAATAATAATAATAAAAGAAACAAGTGGCCAGATGCATGACATGCACCCCCTAACCCCAGCCATTCAGGTCCCATTTCTGTGCCCTGCCCACAGTCCTCCTTTAACATCCATCCATCGATTCAACCACACACAGCCATATTTTATTTAAATAAAATCTTTTAAGCTGTAACAAACTGTTGACTACAAATGTAGCAAACAGTTGCTACAGTTTATACCTGCCTGCATTGTAGCAAACAGTCGCTACAGTTTACACCACACACACTGAGTGCAATAACACTCAGGTTTGAGTGCAAATGCAATACCAGTTTTAAAAGCTGGTATTATATTAAAGAGCGATAAGGGTTGGCTGATCGTGCCTCCCAACACTTTACACGTGGAGCTGCTGCCCCTCTTGCCCAAGCCTAGCTACACTACTGGTTGTGAACTACTAATAAGTTCTACCTTGTAGGCATGCATTTGACTGTCTCACTGTTCATTTCTCTGTTTTGTAACTAGACATTACTACTGGACTTCAATCCACTTAAACTATTTTAATCAGTTATGCGATAATCATGTTTACGGATAACTGTAATTAAAAAGAGTACACCACTAATGATCACATATGCAATATAATAAATATGAATCCTCCATTGTGCTGTAAGAAGAAACAACTGTAAAGTAGTTTGGAACACTGACATGTAGGTAATATAAAATTCTTAGAGCATAAACATTCCTGCTGTAGCAAACAAAATGCACACTGAAAAAATCAAGTTATGCAATTAATCACATCTTCTATATCATCACACAATCAAGACTCATTCTCAGGGTCAAAGGTAGTTTGTCTAAATGTACTAAGTACACAAACCTTCAGCCAAACATGTTTTAAGAAATTTCATGATTTATTTTTTAGTGTGTGCTTGGGAAGGGCCTGCTCTGTCATCATCTCATACAGTGGACTGTGTCCGTTACACCCTTGCAAACCTCCTGTAATAGAGACTTCCATCTTCTGACAATATCTGGATGAATTTTCAACCAATTTCCTGAATTCAGAATTTGACTGGACTGTGCTTAGCCAATTATTTTGCTCTTCTCCAGATATACTGCCAGTCCCATTTTTCTACAAAATAAAGCAGTATAACATGGAATCTAGATAATAGTGCAATGGGAAAGCACTCATTTAGTTGTACTTAGCAGATACATGCATTGTTCACATAATATCACTATATTTAGTGTTTGCCCTTACAACTGGGTGCAGTGACCTCAGAGTTACTTACATTTAGTCTAAGGTTACAGGAAAAAGCCCTGTACATAACAGAGTGTAAAGGACTTACCCTTAGAGAAAAATAGCATTTTCATAAAAATTAAACCCATCATATTTCTTTCATTTGCCACAATTTTTGATTAAATTACTTTTAATGCACTGGTAGCGATCCATACGATACAGTTAAAACAAGTATCATTCTTTAACTCTTTATGACATATCTAACACTATTGTCAAAACAGAAATGTGTAAAAAATGGCAAAAAGTTTGGTGCAGTGCCTGTCAGAATTCATGCTTACAAGAAAAGCATATGAACTCCATGCTATTATCATGTTGAAATTACATTTCTCAGATAATAAATGTAATTCATCAACATGATTACGCGACTATATGACAAGTGCAATTTTGCTAAAACAATGCAAAATAATGCACCTTGGATGATGATAGGGGATCCAAGAAAACACAGGGGTTACAGGAGAATGTCATTTGTAGCAATCATTCCAGTCTATATCATGCAGGGCAGTGCAGTGTGAAAGGGCAGCACTGATGACCACCAAGGTACTGTTTGTTGCACGTAGCTCAGGGAGTAAATTCACAAAACACTGAAATCACCCTTCTAGCATACTGGGTTTATTAGGTCCCATCTGGACTTCAAAGTCCATTTTTGGAACCATACAGAATAAAGAAGGTTAGGCTGGTTAGAAGCAACTATGAGTATCAATGTAGGCTTAAACAGATGGACATGCATAAATAAGAGAAGAGAAAGGGATATGATCTGGACATAATATACTATAAGGACATGAGAGTGGTGGATTTGAAGGGGGGAGAAAATCTGAGCATGGCAGGCAGTTGGAAAGGAAAGGGGTTTAAGCCTGATTGAAAGGATCTTTTTTCATATTGAGGGTGTTTGTCTTGCAAAAGACATCCAAAATAGTGGTGCAGTAAGTATGATGGTTTATGGATGCTTGGAACAGAGAAAAGTTATGGTAATGCAGATAGATGTAAGTGGCTATCATGCTTGGGGGGGGGTTGCAACATTTAGCAGGATTAATAAGCTATAAGATATTCAATTAGTATATCTATAATAACATGGCTATTTTTATTCCAAGCAAGTATGTGGGTAGGATTTCTCTTGAGCATTGAAAATATTTATTACAGTTTATTTTGATGGGTTTTTCATAAATAAGATAGTGTACAGAGGAAAACTGTTTTTTTCCACTTTGCTTTTTGGGGCTCCCCTACCTAACATCCATCATTTGCTGCAGATATTAGATGAAAGCTTCCTGGGGTGGCATCATGCAGGAGTTGGAGGCTTTCCCCCACTGTTGTACCCTTACCTTACCCCATGCACATGGTGTGCCATTAAGTTAATGCATTTCATGTTCATGTGCTACAGTATGCAGGTGATCTGCTTGAGTATCATGATTAAATTCTGTCTATCTGAGCTAGAACTGGTAGCTATCAACAGTGACCACAGCCAGGCAGAAAACACACCCTCCCTCCCAGGATGAGTTAGATAGCATTTAAGAAGCTTCCCCAGCCATTTCAACCAGTGTCTGATGTCACTATCCTAACCCAGATCTCCTGGTCACAGTGAGGTCTCCATGCACAATGAAGTTGACAATATGTGGCTGTCTGCAAACTCAGGTGAGTTCCCATATGGCAAAGCCATCTTTACTTTGCTCCTCTGAATTTTTAGCTGTATAACTGTAAGAACATATTAAACTATTCTTGATACTGTGAAGGCGAGTTCCCATATGGCAAAGCTAACCTTATCTTCCCTCTGAATTTTAAGCTGCTTTACTGTAAGAACAAATTATTCTTGATACTGCGAAGGCGAGTTCCCATATGGCAAAGCTAACCTTATCTTCCCTTTGAATTTTAAGCTGCATTATTGCATAAATGCATATCTAATTATTCTGGACATTTTCAAGCTTCCTGCACTGGAGAAATTAGACAGTCTGGGGATCATTAGATCAAGTTATAGGTCAGTCTAAAATAACGGATTTGCATCTTGGTATGGTAAGAAAGAAAAAGTCATAGGTGCCCTGAGACAACTTTGTTTCTGGGCTCAGGTATTCTCTCACACAATCCATCTATCGCTTAGCTGGATAACCTTGTCTCCTCTTGCCTTCTTCGTGTCTCTCCTAAATCTGGTTTTACAAAATTGTCTCTAGCTTTTCTGCACATGTGATCAAACCACAGTAATCTCCTCTCCTTGACCTCCTCTGTAGGTGGGACTACTTTGACTTCTGCTCTGACATCTTCATTTCTTCATCTGTTTCACAGTGTGCATTGTACTACCAATCATAGCCACTTCATCTCCATCACCTCAAGCTTCCTCACTCACTCTGCCTTCACTGTCCTACCTCTGTTTTGTACAATTTACTTTTCAACTTCTTTAATATTCTTCTGAAACACATGATCCCTGACATTTTGTGCCATTTGGCTTCTAGCTTTGATCTCCTCATTCAGACTTCCATTCTCCTCAACCACACCTCCCAGATATTTGAAGCTGTTAAGCTTTTCTACTGTTTTTCCATCTCAATTTTAAGTTTTGTCTGATTTTGTTCCTTTGTTGCCATGACCATTGTCTTGCCTGCCCTCATATGTCCAACATATCTACACTTTTACATTCCATTCCTTTATGATTTGCTGAGGTTCCTGAATTGAGTCGCTTGCAATGCCACATTGTCCACATACACTAAATATGTTAATCTTTTTCTTCTGACTTGTTTACTGATGTAGTCCATCACCAGTATGACCAGCAGTGCGCACAGAGCTGAGTCTTGATGCACACACACTCCCCCTCTTGGAGTATGACCACTATTTATACTTTTGCCATTGGGTACTTTTAGTCTTTGAACCATTCTAGGACTGCCCATATCAGCGTCCTTGGGACCTTGTCATATGCTTTCTTCAAGTCTAGGAATGTCCAGTTGAACCCTCATCTTTAAACCCATCTCTCTGTAAACATCAGGTCAATTGTATTGCACACTCATCTGAATTTCAACTGCTCATTACATGTCTTACTCTCTACTACTATGCATATTCATTTATCAGTCACCCTCTCCAGCACTTTCATGCAATGTGACAGGAGTATGATACCGCTGTACTGCCCACAGTTGTGAATGTCCCTCTTATTCTTCTATACTGGCACTAGAAGGCTTATGTGCCACTCATCCAGGCTGCATCTCTCTTTCGATACTTTGATGAGTGATTTCATGAGTCAGTTCTCCCATAATATCCCCAACACCTTGATAGTATCTGTAATGTCTTCATCTGTGCATGTCACTTTCCATGACTTTATTTTCCTTAGTGCACTTTTTACTTCTTTGGGGGATGGGGGTGCTCCTTCTTATTTCATTGCAATCTGTGCTTGCAACACTACAGTGTCTGTAAGATTTCTTCATTCAGAAGTTTCTTGAAGTACTACTTCCATCTGCTCTTTATGTCCTCTGGACTGCTGAGCAGAATATTGTGAGTCCCTTGGAAAGGCATGTGTTAACTATTTCCTTTGAAGGAGATAGAATTACTTGTCCAGTAATATCAGGGGAATTGGTATGTAACTAACAAAAGGTGAAGATTAATTCTAGCCTTGACCAAGATAATATACCTATCTGTTTTTCACAGATCAAGAACAAATATATGACTAGCAATCTAACCACATTACTTAATCAAATTTGCAACATAAAAGAGCTTTATTCTATCCGCTGAGCCACCTTTCAAAAGATGGTATAATTTCTCTGATGCTTTGCTCTTTCCTAGCATTACTGCTCTCTTAACCCCTTTGATACTCAGTCACTATTTTTTCTTTGCTTGACTCATCTTTTCTACCTTCCATTTCTTCTTGCACTCCTTCTTTTGATAACTTCCTGGACATG
The DNA here is from genome assembly GCF_019279795.1 of Protopterus annectens. NCBI lineage: Eukaryota > Metazoa > Chordata > Ceratodontiformes > Protopteridae > Protopterus > Protopterus annectens. The sequence continues at coordinate 1,159,500,400 of NC_056745.1, forward strand.
TACATTTCCTACCAGCGGTCCTTACATACATCATTATCATACCTATACCTCACCTTCGTACCTGTTCGATTGGTTTCACACACATGCTGGGTTGAGATGCTGCCATTCTTATTTTAGTCCACCTATTTCTTTTTCTTCCAGAGAGGATACAGCCCTGAGCATATATTTGAATGTCTGTGGTTTTGCTGCAGTTAACTTCTGGGTCTTCATCCTACTCTCTGTTGACTTTTCAGCCTTCTTTGACCACTGCTTTTAGACAATTGTGGCCACCACTGGTTTATGCTAGGAGTGAATTATTTTACTAGGGCTGATACTGTGTGCTTACGACTTAACCTCGGTGCCCTTCCCTTACAAACAATAAGTCCACCCATGTTGCATGCAGACTGCTCTTGTAGGTGGTCGACTGACTGCCTTTCTTGGTGAGCCACATTACTCTTGGTGTACATATAAACAAGTTAAAGGCTATAATGTGAATAAGACCATTACAAGTGGAACATCACATAGATTGATTTTAATTTTGTTGATGAAAAATAAATAGCAAATGAAATGCAATGTGACTGGATTTATACAATATTTTGCCTCATTTCTAATGCCTCAGATAAGTCAATAGATTTGAAAAGGAATGATAGCAACCGTGGAGCTAATTTAATAATACATTGTTTTGGGTGTGAATATAATGGATATTTTAAATGATTTGCATGCCATTTTAGAAATATTAACTGCAATTAAATACAAGGTTCACAATCAACTACATCAGCAACTGTTTAGAAGAAATTTTAGCCACAAGATAAATACTCAACACAATGAAATCAAGTTTCTTACATGTTATTTATTTATTTATTTTATATTTGATTACTGGGTTGGTCTGACTGGAGAATCAGGTGCCTGTTTTCAGCAGAAGCCCAGGGAGAAAAGCTCTACATACATGACAATTGTAAAAATAAAATACAAAATACAAAAGCACCACATACATGATAAAATACAAAAGTCAGAGATCAGTACAAATTAATAGAGCAAACAATAGTATATCATGGCATAGTATGATGAGAAGTTACAGAAGTGTACATTAGTAAAGCAGAAAATACAATGTATTTGAGTAAGAAAGTGCAGTAATACTGTATACAGTTATATAAATTCATTTAAAAATACAATTCGTTATGGTATTTTTTTTCTATGTGTTTGACCTTTGAGTAGTGCCAGAGGAAGATTTATCTGAATGGTGATAGTAGAGCTAGCCATGGTCAGCACAGATACATTGCTAGATGAGATTGAGGTGCGCTTTTAACTGGGTTTTAAAGATGGGCCTGCTGTTTTGCAATCTGATATCTGATGGAAAAGAATTCCAGATTTTAGCAAATGTGTAGGAGTAGAGGGATTCTCCAGCACTGTCTCTACACTTAACTACTTCAATAAGGGCTTTGTTTGTGGTTCTTAGTTGGCGAGCAGAATTGTGAAAGAGGAGTATGCCTGAAAGATTGGGTATCTTGTTTGGGTGGTACAGCAAGTAATGAGCCATGATGAGTTGGTTACAGTTTAGTAAGTTGGGAAGTTCTAACCAACCTAGTTAGTTGTTTTAGTGAGTGACAGTGGTGGGAGCAGAAATTAGAGTTGGTTGCAAATCTAGTTATTTTATTATAGCACATGGACAATTTGTGTAGGTCTGTCTTGTTTAAGGTTTGTTAATACAGGGGATGCATAGAGCAATATAGAGAGAAGGTGAATGTCAGTAAAGGTAGTTTGCATTCATTCTTCTGTGGTTCAGAATAACATGGAAAAGGACCAAATTCCTAGCTAAAATGTGAAATAAAATATGTGGTGAAGTGATTATTAATTCAAGTGTTCCACTCAATACAGTAAAATAACAAAATAACCACACAGAGAGTAATAAGGGTGCACTAGATACACTGGAATTCAGGAACTTCTTAAAAATGCAGTAAGGTGAAGAAAAGAAAACTGATGTTGTTGAACTGGTTTACTTGGGGAATACACAGATGATGTGTTATAACAGAAACTTAATTCTTAAACGGATGATTGGAAGATGTTAAAATGGGAGGTATACTCTTTTAAAAATTGAACAGGGTATGGATATTTGCATTAAATGTAATAGGAGATTTTTAAATGAATTCTTGTCTGTAGGGTAATGCTAAAAACAACATTTAATTAGTAACCAGGCAGGTATGCTGATGCAGAAGGAAGATTTGCTGTAAGACTAGGTTTCACTTAAATGTAGTTTGTTAGATACAAATACAGTATTCTCTTTGCATAGGGCCAGAAACACAGTCATACTAAAGCAGACGTATGTAAGGAATGTTTCAGTTCAAATGAATAACCTTCAGTCAAGAATACTGATAAGAATAAAATGTGTTTACAGAATGTGCACTATGTTAAGCACAAGCAGGCTTGGGAACCAGTGTTAAAGAGGCATGTAGAACTTGTAGGAAATTTACAGGGTTTTGGTATTATTAGGAGAGATACTTCAGACACAGACATTACTTAGTTCAGACTGATACACAGAAAATCTCTGCAGTACAGTCTTCAGAATTTTGGTACACGCGAGACTGAGTGCTGAAGTCTGGTCAAATATCTAGCATTCCAGAATATTAGTTATATTATTTAGGAAGAAAGGAATAATTCTGAGTATAATGAGTGTAGAAGCTACGGACATTATATTTCAGTTTATCAGTACTGTTACTGGAGACAGTAAGATTTGATTTGGATATTCTTTTCCTCTACCTCCACTGTGCGTAATAAAACATTCTTAACCAAACTACAGTGTATGCAGACTTTTATTCTGAAAGGTTCCAGAAGATTTGGCACATAAAGGAGAGACTGGCTCGTGTTCAGCACAGTTCTGGGTAATTAAAAGATAACAACATTCACGTGAGCCTTATTCTAGTTTCTTCCAGTAACTTCCAGTAATCTACAGCCTTTCAATTCTTACATTTGGTATAACACATACTTGAAATATAACACCAAGACCATAGATAGCTGCTGAGATAATAACAAGGACATTTGCTGATACCTATTTTATCCTATTTTGGGTTGTGTAGGAGCTGTAGCACTCAAAAGGCATAAAGCAGAGAACAAATCCATAGACTAGATCATGACAGGGTCAGTTTTTTGGATGTTACTATACATAAATTAGGTGATATTAAAGGTTTTAAGTCAACCATCTATTGGAAAGAAACATTCTCAATTTTTTAATTATTTTGTACTAGTGCCCACCCGTTTCATAAAAAAAATTTTGAAAGGCCAGTCTGTGGGGACTAGTAGGATGACACTGAAGAATCAAGATTTTCTGTATGAGTGTGAAAGACTGAGATGTTTCAAGAAAGAGTATCTCCCCTATCCTTAATAAAAGATATAAAAGCAGAGCTGTTAAGGGGTAGGTAGGATTGGTTTTCCCCAGTCTTAGGTAAAGACATTAATCTTACAGAAGGGAACGCTGAGATGGTTCATCCTGGCAATGATAGGAGTGAAAATGATTTTAAAAGGGACCTTCATTATGAATTTTAATGGAGATAGTGGGGTTATTAAGAAAATAATTTTAAATGAATGGGTTCAATTTGCACATTTGTCAGACTTAGAGAATATTTAAAAAAAAAAAACCCTTAAGTTTATCTTTGGTAAGGGCCCAAATCTTAAAGCTGTTTTTGAAGGAAGTGTTAGGGAGCTTAACAGACACAGTCAGAAGAAAGCCAGGACATATAAATGTGGAAGTTGCTCCTCATGTTCATATATAAAGGAAGAGAGTAATGTTTACATTAGAAGTAGAAAAAACATTTATGAGCAAAAACCTTTTCTAACTGCAATACTTTTGGTTTGGTTTACCTTGCTGTGTGTGAATTCTGTAAAGCCTTTTAATGGGAAAGACGGAAAGGAAATTGAAAACTAGAATTTATGAACATTATTATGATATAAGGAACAAAAATGAAAGGAATATTTTATTTAAACATATTAAGGTTTGTGAGAAGGCTAGGTTTCACTTTTTTGTTTTAGAGGTAGTTCCCATGGATATAAGAGGTGGACCATGGGAAACCACTATAGAGTATAAAGAATTATATTGGCAGCTAATTTTGGAATCAAATAGGTTTCCCAGCCTTAATGAAAATGTTTCCTTAGTTCCTGCATTAAGGATGAGAGCAGATTGGCTGTAAAATTAAAAAACATGTTTAATGTATTTGGTTCTATATTTTTATACATTGCATTCATTCATTAAGCAATAACCCACTTCTGGGTGTGGGTAATGCTGGATTTACCCATGGTTGGTGTGGTTTGGTCACGAGGGCAAAGCCCGAGTGGTCAAACAAAGACAACCGTGCGTAAATCCAGCATTACCCACACCCAGAAGTGGGTTATTGCTATTATACAATTACATTATTTAAGAAAAAAAATACTTACTTTTCTTAAATAATGGCATTGTATAATGCCTCCTTGCTGCCCTTATGCAGCTGTCCAGTATTCTGCGGCAGTTCTGATGTACTGCGCATGCGTGTGGTTACGCAGTACATCAGAACTGTGTGTGTGGAATCAATGGAGAAAGCAAGATCTCCGTTGCTTTTAAAAACTTGTCTCACTATGTTAAGAGTTTAATATAGCGAGATAGCTTTAAAAAAAAGCAACAGAGATTTTTCTTTCTCCATTGCTTTTTTTAAAGCTGTTTTGCTATGTTAAATAAGTTTAACATAGCGAGACAGCTTTAAAAGAAGCAACGGAGAAAGGAAGATCTCTGTTGCTTTTTTTTTAAAATATCTCGCTATGTTAAACTCATTTAACATAGCGAGATAACCAGGAGCGGCCCTAGGTCAACTGGTGCCCTAGGCAAAACAGCTCCACGGTGCCCCCCAACACATTACCTAGTGCCCCCATCCTGGTCTACCTACACCAAATAAATACTGGAAAAGTGCCCCTGCTACACCGGCGCCCTAGGCGGTCGCCTAGTTGGCCTAAGCCTAAGGCCGGCCATGGAGATAACAGCAATGGAGCTCTTCCATTCTCCGTTGCTGTCCAAAAAAAAAAAAAAAAAAAAAAGACTTATACTAATGGAAAAAGTCCGGGCGACCACACCTTTTTCCATTAGTATAAGTCTTTGATTTGCAACGTGCATGCTGACCAATCAGCATGCACATTTTGGAATATTAATGGGGGGGTCTTTGTATAATTAATATTTTACCATGCTGAGGATGTACTCACCTTCTGCCACTAGAGGAAGTTTTACACCAATGTATATTAATTTTGACATGTATTTTTTATATATATTTTTTGTATTATAAATCTTTGACCTCAGCCATGTCCTATTTTTTATAACAGCTTTGTTTTATAACAGATTCTGTTTTTTATAATAGCATTTATTTTTTTATTATAGTCGTTTAGTTTTATATTTATATAAAGTTTTTTTAGGAAGGTAAATTTATATTATGTTCTGGTTTATTGATTATTAGTTAACTGAATTAACCGGATTAATTATTTCAACATTCAATATATAAATGGGGTTGTAATCTAATGGTTTTATTCATCTGAGGAAGTCATACACCGATGAAAACGTGGTGAAACGTTAATGCGTTTTCTGTTTATGATTTGTGTTATTGAAGATTGAGCTTTTATCTGGAGTTGTGCTTTCGGTGTCAATTTTGGAGCTTTCTACTTTGTTTATTAGTAAACTTGAGCACCATTTCCTTTTTTCTGAATTTTCAAATAAAGATTGTCCTATGAAACAGTTATGCAGAAAAGCACAAAACAACACAGAATAACTTGAGATAAGGTCTGTATGTTTATCAAGTTAACTGTGCTATAGTGTAGTTTAAAATTATAAATAATAATAAATAACATCAGTTATTACATGAGTTTTGATAAAACTAAGTGCAAAGTTTTGCACCTTTAAAACTATATTCATTCTGTTTACTTCCTGAGTATTAATAACATAAATACTTAATGGCAGTGTATAACAACAATATAAAGGATTATGATTGGGTGATTGATCATAATGAGCATGTTATGTGTTTAAAGCATGGATGTGAAGAAATTCACAAGAGTGAACCTTTTGACATGATTCCCCTCTTAGGCATAGTGGAAAAGCTAAAGAGACTGGGAATAAATGCCCGTGTCACCTGCTGGATTGCCAGCTGGTAGACAATAGATTGGGATTAAATTACTATGTCACTTGCTGGATTGCCAACTGGCTGACAGATAGGACACAGGAAATCAAAATAAATAGGGGAAGTTACCGCTACAAAGAGATAAGTCACCAGTGGAGTCCCCCAGGGTTCTATGCTGGAACCTCTTCAGTTTGGTATCTACTTTTCTGAAATGAAAGCCAATAACAAAGGGCTCTGGCCAACTATGTTTGCAGATGACTGCAAGCTAGGAGAAGTCATTGGATCCCCAGATGACTTGGCCAACTTGCAGGAAGGTTTGGCCCAAATAAATAACTGGTGCCAAAATCATGGACTGAAACTAAATGTCAAAAAATGCATTACTGTTTCCTTTGGGAAATCATCTATACCAAGGAACTACCACATCAACAATATGTCCCTAAGATTTGACCCAGTTGTTCAGGATTCGAGAAGTAATGTAAACAGTGAATTAACTTTTGACAATGTGTCAATTGTTGTAAGAAAGTCCTTCTGTTGTCATTGTTTAAAATAAGTCCTTCCATATTGCATGGCTTATACACAAAGGGATTTTGTCTAGATCTAGGGATGTCATTGTCCCCCTTTACACAGCCCTCATTCACCCAATCATTGAATATAATGCCCCCTTTGGCATGTATCTGTCCAGATAGATGCAACAACTTGAAAACCCAGAGAGATCCCTTACTTAAAGGATAACCCTGTCACCAAACTTGGTATCCTACAGACTGCTAAGAGGTCACCTGTGTCTGGCAAATAAGGCATCCTTCAACTCATTGCTGATGGAGTTATTGCACATCAACAAATCAAATGGCATCAAAATACTCAGTCTAGGGGTCTAAACATCATCTTCACCATCAACAGAATGGTTTGGAGGGACAGGTATATCTCAAAGAGGATATCAGTGCTCTGGAACAGACTCCTCTTCCACATAAAACAAAGTTCAGCCCTGTCCATATTCAAGTGCAAGTTGGATCTATGGTTGGGAACCAGAAAATTTACCCCAGGAATCCCCCCTCTACTATTAATGCATAAAGGCAGCTCCTAAATTCTTTACCCATGAATGGGTCCCCTCCATACGTCTCAACTTGGAAACATCAAAAATCTGGACAAGGCCCATGAAAAAATAGGTACAAATCTGTACGCTGATTAATGTAAAATTTGCATACATAATTGTGTAACCCCACCCACTCCAGTGGAATTGTGGGATACCAACTTTCAAATGCAAACTGAAGAACAGAAAATCAAAATATGCCATGAGAGTCCCCCTGCAGCCATTCCAATGTTCCAGCACCTGGCTATTTCACCCCATTTACCATAAACACTAATGCGTGCATACTGCTTTTCTTCTACAATGATTATATGGATTTTATTTGTAAATGTTATAGCACAATGCATAAACACTAACAGACATCTGGCTGCTAAACAAAGCAATACTGTCTCATAATGAAAATAGACTCGCATTAAAACTTCTCTGCCCTTGAAAGTCACATTCATTGAAACAGCATTGAAACACACACCACATCCAAAGAAAATGCATCTGGCCAGTGGTGGATAAAGATTACCTTTGGGCTGTTTTTAAATCATTGGCCCCTTACACACAAATCAAGAAATATACATCATGTGTTCTTTGATACACCTTCCTGACTTTATTAAATTATATTCCTCGTATAATACAGCAAACTTGCTAGACATAGAGCATTTTAAATTTATTGTTTGAATGTTTTCCAGTAGGCAATGAAACAAAATGCATGAAACAAACAAAAAAAAAAACAACAAAAAATGTATATATATAGACAATGCTTGACTTCACATTTCTGTTACTTATACTATGAAAGGAAAACAGATGTAGTACAAAACAAATATACGAACAGTTGTGTAGCATATAATTAGCAGACCGTTACAAAAGGGAACAAAATTCCAAATCCATTAAATAACAACAAAACGAAGAATAATAATTTAACATCAAGTGAACATCAGCTTATTCCACATAGTCTGTAAAGCTTCACTGAAGTTGTATACTATGCATTCTGCTGTCCTGGTCTGTATTTTTATATTAATCATCATTACTCAAAATATCTTATTAATTATGATTCCTCAGAATGTCTAATTTAGCATGATCTGTATTAATCAGGCATTTACAGAAGACAGAAATAAAAACAAAAACAGGCTGACAATATTACAAATGCATCTTTATATACAATATAACTGTCACAATGGTTTATATTTTAGATGCTAGTTAAGGAAGCATGAAGACAGAAATGAGCAATTCTTCCTTTAAGCTATTATGCTCTGCACTGCAAAGATAGCAACTCAAAACATGTTCGTAGGCTGGCCTCCTTGACCTAAGAGTGACTATAAAGAAAGTAGTATGTTTTATGGGCTATGTGACCTTTACTATTCTATTCCCAGCAGAAAGACTCTTGTAATTTTGATATTTTTTTGAAATGAAGGTTATATATGTACTTTAACCTTGACGTATTTTACCATTATGAAATTGCATAATTATCAAAATGAGACTGGCCTAGCTGTAGGTGATATGTTACCTGTAAAATTAAACTCAGCAGCAATGAGTGAAACCATTTTCAAAATGTTTTCTTGTAGTCGTCATCTTCTTCAGCCTCAATTAGGTGCAGTGTTGTAGTATTATAAACACACAAATTAAAAAGCTGCTGTTGGCAGTACATGCACTTATTCATGCACAAGTCTTAAACATTTTATTAATATATAATTTCCAGATTTTTTGTAGTTGGATTTATTCAGCATTTGATGACGAGTATAGGGTATGAATCAGAACCTGCTTGTTTAAAGGTGTACCCTGAGTGAACGGTTAAAACAGAAGACGTTTGGTTAATATAAAAGGAGAAGACAGATAAGAAAATCGGAAGTGAGATGAAACATAGAAAAATAGAAGTTGAACATGGAAGACTGAATCAGTGCATTATTTCTGTAATTAATGCAGTGTTTTTTTTTATTTCCAACTAATATATCCTATGCAAAACCAAATCCCATCTAGGCTCTAAGAAGAGATAGCACAATAACCATACTACACACACACCTGCTCAGATAGACTTCCAAAGTCAGATACCTGGAAACGCGTAGCTTACAAGTACAGCCAGTCCATTCAAAACACGAATCCTCTCGCGCTATACCAGTTCTGCTCAGATACCAACAGACTTGCAATTTCCAAAGTCTGAAAATGCTTACAAGCACAAATCCATTCCAGCTCGCAAGTCCAGGCTGCCCATTCAAAATAAAACCTTACCTTCTCAAGTGCCCAAGCCAGTCAAAATAAACCTTACCAACCATCTTGACCCTCGAGTGCAACAGCTGCAGCCAGAATACATCCAAAACAAAGATTCTTGAGTGCTAGAATACAATCCCTTCAAAAATGAAGCGCCAGCCAGAACCTGGAAATGTAAGCCCTTAAGCTTAATTCTGACAGGCTGGTAGCCCTGACGGAGCTGACGTCATCGCGCACGTGATGACCTCATCTCCAAAAGTGCGAAAAAAAATTAAATAAAAAGCTGGTGGAAAAAATCAGAAATGAAAGGGTGCCACTCAAGAATTGTGACACCCCATTATTTGGACACCAAAACTCGGTAAAAACTGAGAAATTTGGTACGGTTGGGAGGTATGGTCCCCTCAAACTATTTATGGGATGATCCCAGTTATTCTCATTAGGGATAATATATAAGTATCAACCATGGAATGGGCAAGGCTAATCACTAACCAAATGGGATAGGTTAATTTGAGCACAAAAAGGGAAATTGGCTAGGCTTAAAATGGCCCACCGGGGCAGCTAGCCTAGTATTTTTACCTATGAGCCTATGAACACATAGGTAAGTACTAGGCTAGCTACCCAATACATACCCATGAACTTCTTGTGATGATTGGGGAGAGATGGGCGAAGGCTGCCAGCCTAGTCAAATAGAATTTGATATAAAATTCTGGCATTTGTAAATAAATTTAAAATACAGACATGTTTTCTTGATAATAAATGTAAAATACAGGCATGTTTCTTGAGTGTAAAGAATACTGTGAAATGTGGAACTGCAAAATATGTGACAACATTGCACTCTACTGGCCCAGTGAAGCATGTTGTACCCTTTCATGTTAGAATTCAGCTCCAGGGCGGCTGGATAAAGATTCCATGCCCATTGTTTTAAGGCTAAAGTTTATGACTAGAATTTAGATGTGGAAGGTGCTTTATTGCTCTGGTTTCTGCTAGCATATACATGTGAAATGTCTTGTATTGTTATAAGTTTCTGAGGAGGTGTTAGATTGCTAAATAATGCAATTTGTGGCCCGAGAACCCAGACCAGGTGTTAAGATGATGCAATATGAATACTGGGAAAACCTGTCAAAAATTATGTAATTTTGGGAGGGCCTTAGAGACATGTTTGTTAGTAATGTTTAAATACTATTTCTCACAAGAGACTGAAAGCATTTTGACTTTGGACATCTAACTTATCAGCACTCTGCCTTGTGCTCACATGTAAGTTTTAGCGCTGTGATTTCTTGTAGGAATAGTTAAAGCTAGTAAAGTTTAATTAGGCATTTTTCTTTGAAATCAGACCTGTCCTACTGTATTATTTTAAGTTTCTGTGTGATCTCTGACCTCTTAGATATCTCTGTGGTGTAGTAGTTTTGTCTTGTGTTTCAATTATTTATTATTAAATATTTTTAAAACCTTCTACCTCTGGCTGATTTGTGTAGAGATAAGCTCTAGAGTACATTGCATATTTATAGAGGTTATTGTAAAAGGCCACTCTGAAGTAAGCCTTGACTGTTAGTCATACTACCATTGGATAATAATATGGCACAGTAATAACTGGACACCATTTTAAAGGCCTTTTAGTAGCTGATAGTATTAACTGGGTGGTGGCAGTAATTACTACTGTATAGTCTGGGTAAAGGGGCACAGTTGGAGAATCTGTGTCAGCCTTTCCCAGGAGTGTCTGTGAAGTTGTATAAATACTTATCTCAAAGTGTGTGTGTGTGTGTTGTGTCAGCTACTTGGCAGGGACATGAAGCACTGGTTGGACAGAGAGGGTACTGGAGGTTTTAGCTTGCACAGTTAGGCTGAGACCTGGACCCTATAGCTGTGCCAGTGGGGAGTCTTATTGGGGACCTAGTGAGCAAGGGAGCAACCAGCCCCAGGCTGACTGTGATCTCTGTGTGCACTTAAGGGAAATTGTACTTTGCTGTGTGTATTAGTAATCATTTTCTCTTCTAGGAGACAACCTCCCTGGTGTTAGTGGTGAGGATTGAGGCTCCTTCATTGCTGGGCCAGGGCACAGTTGTCACACTTCTGAATGCATCATTTTTCATGATGATTGAAGATCCAATCAGAATTGTTTGTAGTGCAGGAGCTTTATCTTCTCCATGTACTACTAGTTAAATAAAAATTAGATTAAAAAAGTGATGTGTTCTACCAGTTTTGGAAGCTGGTAAAGCAGTGGGGAAGTAGTTGACATCAGACGTACTCCCTGTGTAAGGGAAACAGGTGTAACCAAAGTACTTGGTGTACTTTAGCAGATAGCAGGTATAAATGGGAGTTAAAATGAAGCTGTTTTATGCCATGCTGCTGTTTTCTTGTCAGTGCTGTCTGCTTTCAGTGCAGACTTGATGTTAATGCTTTGTGGGTGTTTAACAGTCCTCTAAGTGGTGTTAAGATTGGGTCTGATGTTGTAGTAGCACTTAACCAGGATATTATCTAACCATTTTTGAGCATAATCATAATTACAACCTCATACTTGCTACATAAAGATAATGGCTAAAAATAATACTGTCTACTTACCAGTATACACACTCAGATAAAGTACCAGGAGGCTAGAGGTGTTGTTTTGCAATCATATAGTGCTAGACCTCATCTGAATAAAGCATGTCACATTTAATGTTTTTATAATCCTCTAAATGTTCAAAAGAAATGCATGCATGAAACATTGCAGTATAGGGGGCAATGCAGGGCATTGCTAGATTAGTTAACTTTAGTTATAAAGCAGTTTTAGAAATTCAGAGCTTTCATTTGATAATAGACTATAGCTAGTAGCTGCTATTCAGAATACTGTTATGTTGTACTTTCATTAGCATTTACGACACAAGAAGAAACTAACTAATTTATGCACTAATACAGTACCTTTCATTTACAAATTTTAACTAACCGGGTTACAAACATTTAAAGCACTTATCATTTCAAATCAAATCTTGAGCACTATATCAACAATGTAACTTTCAGATTTCAGACTCCGAATAAAACAAATGTTAGTCTTTAATTCTTCCCTATGGATTTGCATGTATCTACAGATCAGTAATTCAGTTTTTCACTCAATATGTCTGAGCTGTGTTAATGTTACTTACAGGCTAAGCATAAGCATGGTTTTGGAGAAAGTTAAAGTGTAAACTTACAGTGGGATATTATAGGAGACCCTCTGAGCCTGTCTGAAGTCCTTCGGCTGATGCTGAGCAATCACATTCCACGTAATTCCGTTATTCACACTGTACTGCAGTAAAACCGCCTTGTCTACAGCGTTAGCAACACTTAAGTCGGCATTGCAACTGTCTGTTTGGGACATGCTACCAATTTGAAGGACAAACATGATTTTGCTGAAAGTAAACAAAGAAAATAGATACAGTAAGGACAAAATAACAATATGATGTGTGTTGTTACAATATGGATGTTTTATAGACATGACCAGGCTAAAAAGTAATTCTGGCTCACTTTTCCCTTCAGAAGTGGCCTCAGAGAATCCCATACAATGTGCTTTCTCATGTTTCTAGTTTTGTCTGGCCTGCTGTTTATTTTTCATCTCATACTGTCTCCTTTCTGTTCCTTATGTTGTCTCACAGTAAATATTCTTTAAGTTCCTGTGTATCAGACCTAACAGCTGCCATTTTGTTTGTTGATAAGCAAGCAATAATGCCCAACAGGCAATATGTTGTGTAAATAATGCATGCCCAGGGGTGTTCTGAGGCCTGATGCTACACCACTGGAAGGGAGTTATTTATACAATAATATACACCCTGGAGGGCATTATTGCTTGAATGGGCTATCTGAATATCTTGTATTTTTTAATACTATATAATTTTTTCATATTTTTGATATAAAATAGTTCCTCTGACTAATGTTTCAAACTAGCTATAGTATATGTAATTGTTGCTGGAGGAAGTATTTTACATCCAAAATATAAACTATGTAATCATTTAATGTCTACACACACACACACACACACACACACACACACACACACACACACACACACACACAGAACCATAGACAGACATAATGAAATATACATAGAAACAAACACATTCAGAAATACAAACACAAAGACAGACATATACATACATAGAAGCAAACACACTTACACACATAAACCGCAACCACTTTCATCCCCACAGCCATGCATCCATCCACCATGTCTATTACAAAAAATGGCAAAATATTGCAGCTCTCTCTCCTTCTCATCCATTCCACATTCCTCTCCTACTGCCTTTACTGCATCTGATTTTTGCCCATAATGCTGCTCTGATTGTCAAGTTAAATTGCTTTCAATTAAAATCAATAATGCACAATTTAAAAGTTTTGAACCTCCATGGTGATGGAATGCCCGTTACAGTCAGTGCTCTGTCTGTCCTGTCTCTAAATCTGTCTCACTGTCTCTCTCAAGCTGTCATGCAAGCGTGCACACACATACAGAAACATATACACAAACACATACATATGCAGTAATTTTTTTTATTTTACTTTCTGTTTAAACTTTACACTTACAAAAAGACAAAGAGCTGTTTAGTGAATGAAAAAATGGTGGCCGTTTTTGTTTTTACTGTCCAAGCTTCACGGCACCTTAATATGCTGCCATGAAGAGGCACACTTATTTTGCAGCAGGCATTACCTGTACACTAACACCCTGCTTGAGGATACTCTTTCTCCAATCAGGATGGTGATGTACAGGTCACCCATTCTCTAAGGATCTGCAAAAATATGCATAGTGTCTCAGATAAACTATATCCATGCTATTAAACAATTATGTTGTCCCACACCATATCTTTGGTGTCCATAGGCTAACCCCTTCCCTGGAGACACACAGCATTTTTTTCATTCCTTGTGTTTTTTCTTGTTATCCATTACATGTAAAATAAGGAACAAATCTGTAAGAAGTAGGAAGACCTTTAGCAACTACCACCTCCATCTGCACTTGTGTTTATTAAACTATTTCTGTCACTATATAATTAGGAGACTGACTCAGCTGCGTATCATACATAAGCAATCTGAAGGACAAACATGGTTTTGCTGAAACAAGACAAAGAAAATAGGATACAATAGCAAAATGATTCATGTTGTAATAATATGGATGTTTTATAGACATATGACCAGGCTAAAAAAGAAGTTTGGTTCACTTTTCCCTTCAGAAGTGGCATCAGAGTATCATCTACAATGTGCTTACCCATGTTTCTAGGTTTGAGACTGGACAGCTTTATACTGAATGCAAAGAAACTCACAGAGGCTTCATTTTCCACATTGTGTTGGTTACTTTTAATTTATATATAATTACTGTGACTGGTGATGACGAATGTACACATCAGACTCCAGTCAAGAATGAAACTTCTCTGACTGCTACTAAGTTTGTTTAGTTTTGGAAACTGTAGGACTTTTTGTAGAAGTTTGTAAGTACATTTATAAATGCCATACAAGTACAGATGACTGTTTATACCAGTATGAAGACACGTGCTTCCATTTTGTAGACCATTTTGATAATTGTTTGTATAAGACAGACAGAAAGATATTCTAAATGCAGGAAATAAGTTAGTTGACGGGTAACATTTCCTGATTGTCATTTAATCAGCGAAATTGGCAGAGCAGATGAATAGGTGAGCTATTCAAGTCTCACGGTGCCAACAGATTTAATTTTTCTGTAGCATCCCTTTTCAGGAATCACCTTTTAATTATTTTGCTTTCTAATATTCAGCAATCTATGAATGGCATATTTCCAGTAACAAAACATCATTCTTATAACATGTCTCTTCCAGTGTGGCTGCAGACCTGAGCGGCAGTTAAATTGCATACTGAGAGTTGGTGCTGGAGAAGGGAGAGATTTATCATGCACTTTATAAAATTATAAATGCAGACATTTTTTGTGCATTGGTTCCTGGCCCTTTACAATAAGATAAAAGTAATTTGCACAACCCAGTTTTGGCAATTGTCGTGGTAAGCAAATAAAAAGATAAAAGCAAACACCTTTCTTAAGTAGCACTGATATGCTTCTATGGTAGTTATTTATTAGTATGCATTTCCTAAGTCATCTATGTACAATTCTTAGCAAACAGTAGTGCTACAGCAGGCCTGCACATATCTTTCGGTAGTACAAGAAGGCACTAAGTTAAATCACTGCAGACAGTCTAACTGTAAAAAGTCATGCTTTACACATTGCTCAAAATCAAAAAATTTAAAAACCATATGGAAACACCAACTAAACAAAACTGCATAAAAAATACAATGGAGACTCGAGGGCATAATTAAGAAGGAGAACACTTTTTTCTATGTATTTTTAGATGTGATTATATCCTTTATGTTGTTAACAGTTTAAATGTGGGCCTTCACTGTGAATATCACAATGTATAAATGTTAGAGAATATTGGTCTCTGGTCTTTTGAGTGAAATGCAGACTATAAATATAATGCTGATGTGATGACTTTTGTCTAAGATTTACACGAGTTAGTAGTTTAGTGCATAGCTAAATAGACAAGATTTACCCCACACCCCTGGCCATCAGATGAATGTGATTTAATTTTCACAATCACATTCCTGGCACATCTCTGAATTCTGATGGTTGTGCATACAATGCTGGGAAACATTCATTCATTAGAGTTCAAATAACAGGTGGCATTGGGCTAGGCCAGTAAAAGACACATCTTGGAAAGTGAGACTGCAGGTGTTAGAACTGATCCATTAATTTCTCTTTACATGTATGTGTGTGTTTATTGTGGATTGTGTCATGAGACTATCAGGCAAAATACTGAGGGTAGGGCTATGCTTAGTATGACCATTTAGGAAAGAAAAGGAATTTGAAACTTAGTTCTGCATTAGTTAGTACAGAAGATTTCCTGGTGGTTAGGCTCTGAGATGTTAATCAAGTGTTCCCTACAGTCAAGGTACAGATTTTGATCCCTTCGACATCCATTTGCCTGTTGTGTAACTGAGCAAATCAGTTAACCTGAGACTGTTTCCGGGTTTCCCATGAAAAGGGTCACTTTTGCCCATTAGGCTTACTGGGTTAAGAATGAAATAAAAGAATGATCCCTAGGTCAGCATCTTCTCTGTTAAGTGTTACCTATTAACATACCTCTATATTGTTTATATCCTGTTTTAAATAAGTTGTTTTTGAGTAATAATTGAAAAGATGCAGGCAGATATAATTTCCCCCCCTTCAGGAATATGTCTAGTCCCATACAATTCATTTTAGCTATTTTCTTCTTTACTGAATTCAGACCCTTTACTGTTAGTTTGGTATTTTTAAAAATTGTTTGAAGAATTTTCCAGTACCAATTATTGTGGCTCTTAAATTGATTTCATTCTACCACTGGAATGATTAACATGCAATTTCCTCTACATTTTCTTGAGGTTAAATTCCTTGATGTTTCAACAGGACAAAGCATAACGGCTGAAGCTTCAGTCTGTTGAAACGCACATTTAGAGCTTTGCCTCCATATGTATGCTTCCTTATATATGCATACATCACTCATGCACGAACCCACAGAAAACAGAACAGCTCACATGAATACTATCGATGGTGCACAAGTAGAAACCTCACCAGCAATATTTTTCTGTGGGGGGCAATGAAGAGTGAGTTCAACGTCAGGGAGCTGAAACTGAGTTCATACCTTGTCTATTTTATACTACATCATGAGTGGGGAAACTGATATATATCATACGCATACATACATAGATAAATATGCATACACATACATAGTATGAGAACATAACAGAACAACATCTATTTCTGTACATACACACGTGTGTACACATTTGTGTGTGTGTGTGTCTGTGTTCTGTAGTGATTTAGCAAGTGCTAAGCCTGGAATTACACTGTTAATTGCTATGTGGTATCAGCAAAGTTGCATTTACCAGAGAGAGTGTCATGGAAATACAGAGCTGGCAGGCAAACCACAGATAGGCAAGTCCATGTGACAACTAATGAATGGCTGCCTTTAGAGGTATATAATGATCAATCCTTCCTAGAGGAATGAAAGGGGTCCAGACAGGGATGCGAAAGAGAAGCCTCCAGGGGGCTACATGTGAAGGATGAAGGTAGTGTGGAAGGTGTCCTTAAACCTTATGGAAATAAGCTGTTGTCTTGTAAGGGAGAAACTGTATGTATGGCTGTGTGTGTGCGTGTGTGCATGCGTGTGTGTGTGTGTGTGTGTGTGTGTGTGTATGTGTATAAGGACAGTGAATACTTTAAAAGGTTTCTTGTTACCAGATGGAATTTATTACAATGGAGTGACATAAACAGACGTCTATTAACCACAGCTACCTTTTACTAAATAATATTACAAGAGGCACACAAACAAACAAAGATTGTAGTTTGAGATAGCAACTGTCTTTTGATATTGATCTAAATATTAAGTTAAGCTTTGGGTTTTGAGTGTGTTGATATTCAAAAATGGATGTATATAGTTTAAAAATTATAACAACAATAATAATAAACACTCATGTGCTGGTAAACCTGAAGCTCAAACTTCTAGTTCTGTTTGTGTATATAAAGAAAGAGATTGGTTTCCTATTGAAATATAGGCACTCAAAATACCAAGTGCCAGAAAGCTAGAAAAAAAAGTTCAAAAACATTGGAGAAGTATAAATCTTGAACACCCTGCAACCCCACACCCCCTGAATTTATATAAACTGACTCTGAGATTGCCTTACCTCAGAGAAACAGGAATATTCTGAGAAACAGCATCTCTGACTTAATATATGCTAGTCTGCTCTTTCAGGCATTTAGTCTGCATATTTCAGGACATGCTCTAGTGGGTCCCGGCATTTAAAGGGTTACCAAACAGATTTCATATTAGCAATGCATTATGTTGAATGTGCATATTTTCAAAACTTTTTTAGTATGTTTAACAGCAGATTCACAGTGTTCCATATGCACAGTTGATGATATTGAACTCAAACACCTGTGCATTTGGAGTACTGTGTTTTATTGGGTTAAGGAAGGTAGCCCTATTTTGCTTGGGGTTGTACAGCTACATGGGAAGAGTGGCTGTAGTGGTGTATGTCACTGTTAGCACTTTTATATGCTGGCAGTAACTTCTGTTTGTAGGGAGATATCTCCCTTGTTGGATCTGGTGTGATTGCACAGTTGGTACATTCAAGTCTGAGGAGGATGGGGGATGCAATGGCCCCCACTGCAGAAAACTGTGTTAAAGGGATATATTGGATTAGGAAATAGGATCATATATGCTCAGCTCCATGACAAACAGGAATAAAACACTGGCTACAACCTACATAGCCCTAGTTGACTTAGCTGCTCAGGCAATGGAGGAGCTGGGCAGGAGTGAGTGAGGGGAGTGGTGGCCTGGTGGGTTGCAGGTCTGCCACCTGATAACTGAGGCTTTCAGATGATGCAGCTAGGAGCTTGGGCTGTGGGCTCAGAACTCCCAAGATGCTGATGGTAGTTGTTCCTGTAGGAATGTGTAAATACATATGCACAGGCAGGAGTGTAGGTTCCTGTTGAACATGTATCTGCAGGCAGCAACATAAGAGGATCACAGAGTGACATAAGCAATCATTAGTGGCACCAGAGAGGGATTAGAGTTTAATAGTAAATGCCAAGCTCCCCAAGATGTCCTCATTAATGAAAAGTTTCCAGGATTTTCTATGGACTTATGGACAGATTGTTGAAGTGGCAGCAGTAGAGGGGTACAGAGAGAGCCATGCTGAGGCCTTAAGAATTCTCCTCTGGGCCTTTATGTTACAGTGTGTGGCTTGGACTGGTAAGCCTTTTGGTTGGCAATACAAGGCAGAGAAAGCTAATGGTCTGATGGCAGACTGGGTAAAGCCAGGTTTGCCTGGATGACAGCTGCCTCCAATTAATTCTTGCCTGAGTCAGTGGCTACACTGTCACTAATAGAGATATAATAGGTGCAGCATATAGGGGAAAGGCTAATGGTTGGCAGGTAGGGAGGCAATAAGAAAAAAATAGCAGCTTCTGTCAAAGATATATAGTTACAACAGCGCAGAAAGAGGTCTTTAAAGAGACTGTTTTAGTGGTACAGCAAAAGGATATCCAATCAGATGTCAGATTGTGCATGCCACAAAAACAGACCTTATATAAGCCCTTTTATTTCTTGCAGGAAACATCATAAGCAACAAATGATGGTATGGGACAAACATGAAGTTTGTTTCAAATTCTATTTGCTGAAATCTTTAGTCCTATCATAAGTGTTATAGAGGGTTTCTCACAGAAAATTATTGCAGGTGTTGTCTTTGTTACAGTGGTTTTCTTTGTAGCCACAGTTGTGGCATCATGTATTCTTGCTTAACCTGCAAAAAAATGCCTCTGTTTATGTTGTCATCAGAATAAAACTTCAACCAGATGGGTTCATCTGACTGTTTATTAACACAGATGCACTTAAATGATTCCTAGTGGAAACATTATGCCTAATACCACTCCATTACACTTGGCACGAAACAGGGATCTATGGCCAAGACATATATAATAAAACTCTCAGTTAACTGGAGCTCAAGCAACCAGAACTGTCAAGCAACTAGAAAAAAAAATCAAAGAAATACAGTACAATTTTCATGTGTTGCACTTTCTGTCCCCCCCTGCAGAAACATACCTTATGTTTTTAGAGCTTTAGTTTTAAAAAGGAAGATAGGAATAAATTCCCTCTCTACCCAACTTAAGAACAAGTCAAACCAAACAAATAGTAAAGGGTACAGTATTAATCAGGCCTATTTTTAATAGTAACTCACAAGCAACCAGAAGCTAGTTATCCGGCATCTACCAATACCCATGGGTGTCGGTTAACTGTGAGTTTTACTGTAGCAACTCTATAAATTCCACACAAGAAGCAACATTTTTTAAAGGAAATCTCAGTGTTGTAGTGACTGGAAGAGTTGGGCCTGCAAAATCTACAAATACAGTACTTGAATATGAGTATGCAGTCTGTTCAAGAAAGTCAATAGCGTCTATCAGAGGTGCAGCAAAAATCCTTAAGAAAATATAAAGAAGCTTCTATATTTGAAGTCCTAATGCTTGCTGCAAAACAGTATAAAACAATATTTCTAGTCAAAAGCCATTGCCTTGAACAACAATGCATGCTGCAGGTACAAGCTGTTGGTTTGCTCAGGATATTTTCTAGCCATATGGCTTTGCTCTGGTAATATACTTTGGTGCCTCTGTCAAAATTTCAGTGTGAGCTAAGTATACTGTACTGCAGAGAATTAGAAGTGCATTTTAGCTTACTTCATAGGCATCCTGTGTGGCACTTACGCAAAAGCAAATTTAGCTGAAAGGTTTAACTATTAGGGACTTATTTTTGTAGATTAAATTAATATTTGTTGTGAAATAAATTGAATTACCTGCTGAAGGATCGCATCTGCATGCACTCCTGACGCTATTGTAAGCAGCGCACAATCCCAGTATTGTGTAGACTAATGCTTAAATGCTGTAGTCTGGATTGTTTGACCTGATCTAAATTATTTAATGTCCTTTCAAGGCTGCATGCATTGAACTGCAATTGTTGCTGCTTGGATTTAATACATTTGTCTGCTGTTGCACTTCATACTGAATTACTGCTGCATTCAGTTAACTGTAATTGTTGCTGCCCTTGAATTCATAACTGCTTACTGCTCGCATTCCACATTCTATAACTTGCGCTGTATTGTTACTGCTCCCTTAATTGTGTTTGCTGGATTTAAAATCATTTATTGCTGTCTCATTTCTCTATATGAAACTGCTTCCTTTGCTTTTTTCCATTTCTTCTAAAACCCTCTTTTCTCCTTTTTTTGCTGTTGCTTGTCTACCCGTTCTTCTCCCTACTTTCTAACCTTTTGTGCTATACCTCTATCCCCTCGTTCCTTTCCCCCCATAGTTCTTTAGTCATACACTCTTACACCATAGTTATCCTCAGGCTACCCTTTACTAACTCTAACTGTACTATGCCATAGCTTCCTTCTCTTGTGTCTTCTAGTGATATCATTATAATCATTTTATTTTCTCTTCTATTTCAGCTTGCTAGTTGCGTCTCTATCTTCTCAGGTGTCTCCCACTGTATTACTTATCTCCCTGCATCTCGCCCTTCAAGAACACCTAAATGGGACTGCTGGTGCTCTACAACCTTACAGACTCCCCTCTGGATTAATAGCATGTATGTACAACTACTGTAGTGCTTAGTCTAAGTTTTACTGCCAGTACCAATAAAGTACTAAGTACAGTTCCCCACCACACGCTCGCCAGCAGCCTACGATGGTCTACATCCCCCTTTTTACTCCACAACCCCCTTTTCACTCCCTTAACTATTTCTGGAACTCATATTTCACTTTGGCCACCAGATGTCACTGTTCCTCTACTCTCTCGTTCAACTCTGTATCTACAGTAACCCTCCTCTGTGTTAGTTCTACTCCTAGTAAATCCTCTGTTTAGCCCTCTTGTTTTATACTTGGCCCAGATTTTATCCCTGACTCCCTTTACCTCTAAGTTTGTTCTCTAACTCCATGTCTTCCCCCCACCTCACTGATTATTTCTGGTAAGTCTCTTCCTCACCTCGGTTCTACCCACTCTGTTCACCCTTTGGGCTCACTCTGCTCCCCTACCCTGCCCCCAAATCCAACCCACCCCCACTACCTCTAATCTTATAGCCATCACACCACTCCCATATCTACATAAACCAATCATATACCCCTTGCTTACATCATACAAACGCACCCTCCTCTTCCTTCTTCTCTTAGCAAACCCACCTCCCCATAGCAATTACTAACATTGTAACCATCCCTTTCAACTTTCCATCCTTCTGTATATCCATCCACAGCTTGAAACTCTGATAAACAAAATGCCTATAAAGACTGTCTCCTTTATAGGCCTAATATTACTTCTCTTCTCCCTATCCTGCTTACCCTTCTCACAAGTCCTCCAAATACTAACCACTCTTCTACTTTTCATACAACCCACCCATTCCCCATCAATGACAAACACCCCACTACCCTCATATCCCCCTTCCTTTACTTCTTCAACAACTTCCTCCTTTTTCCCTACAAACTTATATCCATTCACAGCTATTCTTCTCCAGTCTCAAGCAAACTTACTGTAACTCACTACCTGACTCTCAAACTGGACTTAAAGTACTCCAAATACCTCTTCTCCCACATCTATCACCTCATTACCACCCTTCTCTCTGGTGACATCCACCCCAACCTCGGCCCCTCTTCTCCTCACAATTTAAAGACACCCCTACGCACCTCCCCTTTAGCCAGAAAACCCCTTACTTTCACTACAATAAATGCTCAAAGTTTATGTAACAAAATCCCTAACTTCCATGCTTGGCTTCTCCACAATCAACCAGACATCCTGTCTATCTCGGAAACCTGGCTAAAACCCCATATCAAAGACTCCAAAATTATCCCTCCCAACTACAATATCATTAGAAAAGACAGGCCCCATAAGAAAGGTGGCGGGGTAGCACTTCTCTACTCCTCCTCCCTTTCAGTTACCCCCTGTACTAAAAACATTCCCCCATTCGCCAATGCTGAACTAACCCTGGCCCTACTTAAGATAAACAAACACAAACATATATGCATAGCCACTTTTGACATACCTCCTGGAGACAACATCCCTATTCTTGAAGATATCCCCTCCTGGTTCTGCTCTAACATTTGCAATGAAACCATAAGCCTTGGTGACATTAATATTAACTGGACCTCCATTCAGACTACCACAAGCTCCCTAATCCTCAACCTTTACAACTTCTCACAACTAATTAACTCTATTACTAGACCCTTCAAGGACTACTCCTCCGGTAGCACCCTTGACTGGATTCTAGTTTCTCACCCCCAATATATTTCTGACAGCGGTACCCTACCCGATTCTCTTAGTGATCACCTCCCATGTTTCACTCATCGCCTCCCTTCCTCCTTATATCTATCCCATACTTATATATCTACACGCTCCTTTAAGAACTTCAGCCCTGAAAAATTCTCTAACTCTCTAAAACACACAAAATGGACCCCTCTAAAAACCCTCTTCTTAGACAATGCTGTTACCTACTTCAATACACCATTTTTAAACCTATTAAATACTTTTGCCACCCACCAAAATCAAAAGAATAAAAAGTAATACTGCCCCTTGGTTAACCAAAGAAACCATACCCTTGATGCGTCTATGAGACAAAGCCTGGAAACACTACCAGAAACACAAAACTCCCTCCTCCCACAATGAATTTAAAGCATTTCATAACAAAGTCAAAAGACTTACCACATCCGATCGCAAAACCTATTTTGCCATACTCCAAAATAACCACAAGACAAACCCCAAACAATTCTGGAATGGTATCACCAACTTCCTCAACCCTGGCAAGAAAGACAATCCCTCCCCTAATCCAAATGCCTCTGTCTTGGCCTTAGCCACCCAATTTAATTCCTTCTGTATGGATATCATAGCCAAACTAACAACATCCTTCACTAACGATTCATCTTCATCCTCTCCTATTTTTTCCTCCACTTACATAACCAGCTCTCACCCCCTCCACTATCAAACCCATCTCTACATCTATCACAAAAAGACTCCTTATGAACTTGAAACCTTGCTCCAATGCCCCTGATTACCTTCCTTCCTACTTTCTAAAAGTAGCTGCCGAAGCCATCACTTTCCCAATCTCCATTCTAATAAACCAATTAATCCAAGAAAGCTATGTTCCCCAACTCTGGAAAAAGGCCTTCATCATACCACTTCACAAAGGGGGCAACAATAACAATATTCCAAACTTTCATCCTATTGCCATCTTATCCACTATCTCAAAAATACTAGAAAAAAATTTATCCACCTACAACTTTTACCCTACCTCATAAATAACCATCTGCTCACCCCCACACAACATGGTTTCAGACCTGGCCACAGTACTACCACCTCTCTCCTCTCCTTCCTCGAAACAGTCAATAAAGCCCATGATTCCGGCTGTCTAGTCTCCACCCTCCTTCTGGACTTATCCAAGGCCTTCAGTACTATCTCTCATAACTCTCATAACCTTCTATCCAAACTCTCAAATCTTAATCTAGCCATCTCTTCTATCAGCTGATTCACTAGTTACCTCTCTGACAGACAACAAGCTGTCAAATGGAAAAAAGCCACCTTCTCCTTTCTTACCACCCCCACAGGTGTAGCCCAGGGTTCCATATTAGGCCCCTTACTGTTCAACATTTTCATAAATGACTTCCATCTGTCTATCCCAAATGCTAACCTTATCCAATATACAGATGACTCTACAATCATCTGTTCTGCCAGCTCCATCTCCTCCCTCCTAAAATTAACCCAGGAGGCCTTCTCTTCCACTGAGTGCTGGATGTTAAACAATCACTTGGCACTCAATGCATCAAAAACTAAACTTATGATATTTACTCTCTCCAAAAACACCATTAGTGACAAGAACTCTTTTACTATTACTAGCCAAAACAATACCTCTCTCAAGATAGTATTCCATACCAAACTCTAAGGTGTTCTCATCGATGAACACTTTAAGTTTGACATCCACCTAAAATGAATATTAAGAAAACTCACCAGAAACTCGGTATGCTTTACCGCCACAAACGCTTCCTCACTACCTCTACTAAGTTTATTCTCTCTACCACATACCTCATTCCTTACCTCCTAAATGGTGCCCCACTTCTTACTAACCTTCAATCTTCCCTAAAGGATAAACTCTCTTCCTGTTACAAAAAAATATCCAAGTTTGCCACTGGTTACAAATCCACCACCCACCACTGCAATGCCCTCCACAAACTCAATTGGCTAGAGCTCCCCAACCTTCTTACTTCTATCCAACTCTCTCATGCTCACAAGCTTATCTTCCATCCATCTTTCTGCCCCTCTCTAGCCTCTTCACTCAAAATGCATCTACCTCATAGACTTCTGAGATCCAGCAAACAGAATCTGATTGAATTACACAAGCCTGCTCATCCTCCAGGTAAACAACTACTATCCTTTTCTCTAGCACAGCTCTGGAATGCCCTACCACCTCTCATTCGCACCACCCATAAACACTCCACCTTTAAGATTTTGCTTCATTCCCATCTCATATCCCTCTGGGAATGTTCCTGCTCCCTCCCTACATAACTACCCTCAACATTATACCCTGACTCTCACTCTTCATCCTGTTCCTTCCTCTTACCACCCTAGCTCTACCCATACCCTCCCTTCCTCTTGTCCCCTTTTACCCCTCATATACCACTTCTTACCATTCTCTCTCTTCTTACTTTAGTTAATCTCTTCCTATCCCCTCCTCTCTATCCCTGCTGTAACTCTCATTTGATACCTATACAAGGCTCCTTTCACTTCTACTTTTATATTCTCCACTATATAAACTAAGGTATTTTGAAAATACTTTCTGACTGGTTTTGTAAATATTTACTGAAATGTTGTTTTTCGTCTGTAAACTGTATACTATATTACAGATTTTTAATGATTTGTCTAAATTTGTATAATGTCTTATGGAGCTTTTCTCCCTGGGACTCCATTGAAAACGGGCTCTTCTCGGCCCAGTGAACTATTCCGGTAAACAAACTGTAAAATAAATAAAATAAATAAATTTCATTAATACATGTTAAAAGGCTGGAAAATGTTACAGAAGACTGTACTTGCTGCTTAATCTTTGTCCATCAAGCACTTGGAAAAATCAGTCTCAGTCAATGGAATTTATGTAATGTTATGTGAATAAAGAGTGATTCCTGTTCACGTTTTGTGTTGATTCTATTTATTTATTTTTACCCTTCTTTGTCAGAGTCGGTCCCGTGCAACAGTCATTCGTTTCAGGAAAATCACATAAAAATATCTACTCACCTTGCTCTTGTGAGATCAAGTGGCTTTGTGATAGCTTGTCTCATTTGGCAGCCATTAAAGTAAAGTGAATCACCATGGGCATATGGAGCCAGCTGACCACATCCATTTCCGATGCCTCCTCCTTGAATTACTTGCCAATTTGCTTCTGTTGACTTCTCCAACTCAAAGTTATCCTTAATAAAACTGGGGAGATCACTGTCAAACACAGAGCAGTCTGCACCTGTAAAATATAGTTACAGAAATAAAATATTTTATCAGCAGCAGCTACAATTTTCATCAAGTATCAACACTGAGGCTAGAAATTAAACATAACAAATAAAGTTTGTGCAGTACTCATACTCACCCTTGTTTTGCAAAATATTACAGCAGTTAAACACTTTTGTGCCATTATCAATGCTCCTCATAATAAGGGCAAAAGCAAAGAGAAAATCTCTTAAAAACAGTATAAGTCTTTCAAAAAATTTAGTCTGAAACTCACTTTATGATTAAAGTTCTTTCATTTTGCCCCAGCCATGTTTCCTCTCCCCATTCCCAACGGGCACTTTTCAACTACATTATCTCTCCTTCTAGTAACTTAGTAGTAAATATATTGGGGTGAAGGTATTATAGCCACTGTGCAATGGTTCATATTGCATTCAACATATCAATTCATTCTGGACAGTAACATAAGCTGGAGGGTGAACGAGGCACCCTTCCCAGATGAAAGTTATTAGGGAACATGATCAGGAAATGGGGATCATACCTCTCAACCTGGAAACATCAAAAATCTGGACAAGGCCCATGAAAAATAGGTACAAATCTGGATGCTGATTAACATCTAATTTGCATATATAATTATGTAACCACACCCACTCCAATGGGAATTGTGGGATACCAACTTTCAAAAGTAAACTGAAGAACAGACAACCAAAATATGGCACCAGAGTCCCCCTGCAGCCATTCCAATGTCCCATTACTTGGCTATTTCACCCCATTTGCTATAAACACTAATATGAGCTTACTGCTGTAGTTCTACAATGATTATTTGGATTTTATTTTTACATTTTACAGCACAACAAAGCGCAAACACTAAGACATCTGGTAAACAAAGCAATACTATCTCACATAGACTTGGCATTAAAACTTCTCTGCCCTTGAAACTCACATTCATTGAAACAGCATTGAAACCCACACCACATCCAAAGAAAATGCATCTGGCCAGTGGTGGATAAAGATTACCTTTGGGCTGTTATCAAATCGTTGGTCCCTTGCACACAAAACAAGAAACATACATGTGTTGTTTTCTTTGATACACCTTCCTGACTTTATTAAATTATATTCCTTGTATAATACAACACACTTGTTAGACAGAGCGCATTTTAAATTTATTGTTTGAACATTTTTCCAGTAGGCTGTACTGTAGGGAATGGAACAAAATGCATGAACCAATAATGACAAAACTGCCCAATTCAGAACATTTCCATCATAAAAGTCTACTTCCACATCCACACTATAAATAGAATGACAGTAGTGTAAGCCATAGGCATCTTGCACAGCTTCTCACACTTATTTTCAATTTCATTTTTTGGGGAGGGGGGCAAAAGGTCAAAAACCAGGGACACAATTTAAACATTGCTTGTATAATTTTGTAAAGTTGCTAGAATAAAATGTGTTATCACCATGCAT
Organism: Protopterus annectens; assembly: GCF_019279795.1. Taxonomy (NCBI): domain Eukaryota; kingdom Metazoa; phylum Chordata; order Ceratodontiformes; family Protopteridae; genus Protopterus; species Protopterus annectens. The sequence goes on from NC_056745.1 coordinate 1,159,528,247, forward strand.
TTCACTGGCAAGTTTTGAAGCCAGGATTGTATACACTACAGTCAGAGCAACATACCACTATGCCAAATCAGCAGCTTCCTGAAAAATAGGAAGACTGAAACTTAATGGCTATCATTTAGTGAATTCATTTCTCATTTCTCACTTCTCACCATAGGTATCAACCTCTTAGCACAAAAAACCTGGCCAAACAAAGCCAATGATGGGGGAATTCAAATTCAGTTCTCACTTCTCATCATACCTTTCAATTCTTAGCACAAAAAACCTGGACAAAGCTCACAAGCGGTGATGGCTAGGGACTTGCCAGGGACACATTTTAAACATTCTTTTGTATAATTTTGTAAAGTTGCTAGACTAAAATGTTTTACCACAATGTATTTCACTAGCAAGTCTTGATCCCTGGACCCTAGGTACTAAAGTCAAAGCAACATATTACTATGCCAAATCAGCAGCTTTCTAAAAAAAAAGGAAGACTGAAACTTAATGGCTATCATTTAGTGCAATCATTTCTCACCACAGCTCTCAATCTCTTAGCACAAAATAAACTGGGCAAAACTCACAAGTGGTGGTGGCTAGGGACTTTAGGCTCTTTTTATCCTGTACCAAAGGTGCAGGGTTTGAGCTTGAGTACCTCTAGCCGCCAGGTATATTAATTGGGGGGCAGCTTCCTTCCCATTACTCAAACTGATTAACTTTGTTTCTTGCTAGGCAGTACACTGAAATTCTTATCTTTAATTTAGTATAACCATATTCTCATCAGCATAAATAAAATGTATAATGACTTGCTTTTTAAAGCCTATCCCTCTAATACTAATATGGTATGTAACATAATACTAAAAGTTATTCACTACATCAGCTCCCCTTGCACACCAACTCCCATATTTGGGGGCTCATACTACATGTAAACGGTATTAGATGATGGCAGATGGGTGGGAATTGCATCCCACTACTGTAAATCAATGTGGAGGTAAGAAAACTGGACAGGGACTAAGGTGTTCTGATCTACTCCACTGAGAACCACTAAATTAATTTTTTTCAGTCTAAAAATCGTAAATCTTATAGCCACTAGGGGTATAGTCACTTAAGTCTCTTAAGTCACTGACTAGTGCTAAACAGATTTAAGTATAAACAAGGTGCAGAAATATAAACCACCACACAATTCAGTAAGTACAGCATGGCTTCAAGAGCAAGCAGGAAATATATATTGTTGTCCTGGATACGAACCTATACCATCCACACTAACAAATAGGTTCTGCAATGAGCACTCCATCAATCAGGGACTTTTTGACCTAGCTCTCCATACCTTTAATCTCATTTGTCCACAGTAACTATAAATACACTTTTACACATATACTTACCTGAACTTCTTCTAAATAACAAATCCTCGTAACTCGCGAACTCTTCTTCTAAATAACAAATCCCCAGAGTGAACTTCTTCTTTATTAAATCCAATCCACAAACACTCCTCGTAACTCCTTTCCAGCTCAGGTGACTCCCGCTCGCAAAAGTATTTGAACCATAGCTGGAAATAAGTGCTAAGTACGTGCGTGGAGTATTCCGCCAGGCTGGTGGTGCTGACGTCATCGCACACATGATGACGTCAGCACACAAAGCATGAAAGTTAAAAAAATAAAAATAAAAGTGCAATTAAATCAGAAATGAAGGGGTGCCACTCGGGAATCGTGGCACCCCATTATTTGGACCCCAAAACTCAGTAAAAAATGAGGAATTCGAGACAGTTGGGAGGTATGATGGGGATCAATCATTAGTGTAGTACCAATATATATATTCTGCTGTACTGGAGTTGAGGGGTGCCAGACTGGGGAACAACACTAGGTGTTAGATGAGCCAGCTATGACTCTGGATATAACGGGACAGTAAATTAAGCCCTTTACTACATTTTACGAGCAGTACTGGTTGTTTTAATTTGGGAGCATGATCTCCTCCTTTTTCATTTCTCCTGCTCATTCTGTATCCTTACTTATACATAAGTGGATGAGAATGCAGTTTACCTAGATTCTTCTCGTAAATATAAACATTCTAATGTACAGCATAAATTTCATATATCAATTTCATAAAATGCCAAAAAAACTGCTTACTTGCATTTGTATTCTAAACAATGGTTAGCAAATCTCCCACACTGTCAATCTGTCAGGAAGTTCAGCAGATCCTACCTTGAATAACACATCCTAGCACTCATATCTGCGGCTGCATCTGCTTCATAGACGCTCATCAAACTTTAAAGTTATCTATAAAAAGGCTCATGTTCAGGGCATAGCCCTGTATTCAGTGTGCATATTTGTTATTCTTATTTCATATAAGATAATTACAAAGGTCACCAACATGTGATCATGTTGATAAACTACAGTATGCTTCTCCAAACCCATTTTTAAGCTGTGCCCATTTTGATTCCTTCAGCTTACTCAGTTTCTGTTTCTTCATTCATGTAATTTTCTGTCTCATTGCCACTTTTAATTTTTTGTTCATATTTCATTGCCAGATAATACTTCTCCCAATTGTTCTGCAGTATTTGAGCTTATATAACAGAGCTGCTTATATAACAACACTCACCTTTCCCTGGTATTCCCTTAGACCAGATCCACATAAGGAACTTTCAGAGCCAAAGCTGTGATGATAATTTGCTGAAAAGACAATTTCAGCAAACCTCAGACTAATTTTTGCAGGAAGGCAAATCCCCGGGGGGGGGGGGTGATATATGACTCACACCCTATACACATATATATACATGCATACATACATATGTATATGTGTGTGTGTGTGTGTGTGTGTGTGTGTGTGTGTATATATATATATATATATATATATATATATATATATATATATATGTATGTGTGTGTGTGTGTGTATATATATATATATATATATATATATATATATAGATATATACACAAACACACACGTGCACACACACAAACACACACACATATATATATATCAACTCTGTTGCTGGACAACAGTGGTGTAAAGGACAAACTCCACTGGCTCTGAACTCTGCTTTTAGTGAATTTAAAACATCAGAGCTCACTGAAAGTGTATTTGAACAAACAACAGGCTGTTTTACTCCTCTGACACTCATTGATGTTCTTTCTTTTTCAGCTTTATGGATTAATTGTATTTTCAGTAAACTATCAGGGTATACACAAATAAATAAATGTATTTACTTAATGGAAAACATTTTGGTCAGTTTGAATCTTTTCACAGCCCAGTGGTTTTAACTATTTCTATTCTAGTTTTTACTGTTACTTTTAAACCCAGAGCCGGATCATGGTCAAATGGGGCCCTAGGCAGGGTAATGGATCCACCCCCCCATATCTCCCACTACCCCCCAGCCATTCCAGTGTCCCATTACTTGGCTATTTCTCCCCAGTTACCATAAACAGTATCCAAGCCTCTCAATGTGCATACTGTTTTCTGCTTTACCTCTACAATGATTACAGATATTTGGATTTAATTTAAAACTTTTTTCAAATTTTTATGGCACAAACACTGGCAAACATTTGCTAAACAAAGCAATACAGTATCACAATGAAAACAGACTTAGAATTAAAACTCTGCCCTTGAAACTCACATTCATTGAAATGGCATTGAAACCCACATTCAAAGAAAATGCATCTGGCTAGTGCAGATAAAAGTTTACCTTTGGGCTGTTTTCAAATCATAGGCCCCTTGCACACATTTAGGACCATGCAAACATGCATGAGTTCTTTGCTTCACCTTCCTGATTGTATTAAATTATATTCCTTGTAAAATATAGCACCACTTGTTAAAGTGTGCTTTAAATTTACAGTTTTGAACATTTTTTTCATTAAGCAATGAAGCAAAATGTATGAACCAATAATGACAAAACTGCCCAATTCAGAAAATTTCAACCATAAAAGGCCACTCAAACTTCTGTCATTACAATCCACCAATATCAGTCAATATGCACAATCTCTGCAGAAGTAAAAATCATCTGAATAATTCCACATTAAAGAGATCTAACTAATTAAGAAGTTGCTGCTAGCATACAACTTTTATATTTCAGCGTTTCATCTACAAATTTAGTGCCTGCTGCCCTTGAAGAGTAACTTGCCTAAGTTACATTAAAAAATGGTAAGATGTTAATATTGTAATCAGGAATGGATGGCAAACTGATAACAGGTTCATAGTTACTAGGCATCTCATACAAAGGAGGACATACTCAGGACGGCAACACATTATCAGCAGTCCATTTACATGCTGTGGGATTAGAACCCACATTCTTCTACATCAAAAGCAAATATGTTACCAGTTGTTCTACTAACAACACTTTTCGATTCTATAGCATAATAGTGATGCCATTTGTTAAACAAAACAGTTGCACATTGTAAACAGACTTAGCATGAACAGTAGTAAACTATTTCCTTGAAGCTCACAATTCATTGGAAATCCACTTGAAACTCAATTCCTTGAAAAATGCACTGGAAACTCAATTCCTTGAAAATGCACTTGAAAACTTATTTTTTTAGCAGCTTGGTAGTTAGGGGAGAGGATTCAGACTCTTGTTTCTTGTAAGTAAGGTACGGGGTTTGAGTCTGAGCAAATTACTGCTACCACCTATTGTCTCTAACTAAGGCATTACACAGACACGCACACACACACACACACTCACACACACACACACACACACACACACACACACACACACACACACACACACACACACACACACACACACACACACACACACACACACACACCATCATCTGCAGCACAGGAAGGTCTTTTAAATTCAAATTCCATGCGCATGAAACACAGACAGGAAGATGTAAACAAGATGTCTGTGTGACGATCATGCACACATGCAAAAGGTGTGTGTGTCCGGATGCAAAGGCAGAATGCCTATATATATATATAGTGCTGGATCTGGTTGTGTTTACACCTAACATGTATTGTTATTTCTCAGATTGTATATTTTGTATTCTAATTTGTTTCCTTTTCTATAGTAATGACAGTGATCCTGGTCCACAGACATGCTTGTAACTCTTTACTAGTATCACTACTTGATCATCTTTAGGCCTGAGCTAAAGGTTTTAAAGTTATTCACATAAATTCCTTTAGAGTTACTAACAGTAATATTAACATGCAAAAGTATGTATCTTAGTATACGCCACAGTTTGTCCAGTTCAGAGTCTTTTGTTAAGTAATACTACATACATGGAGAAATATTTAGTTCTTTGTTAGCCAGATGTGCTAATCAATGTCTTTGGCCACTTTGTTGAAAATGTCAATTCTTCCCAATGGGTCATGGCAAAGAAAAGTTTCCATACTGCAAAGCTGCAGTGACCCAGCAGCTAATCACAGCAGCAGAAGGGGTATGGGGTACAGCCTCTGCTCACCCTAAAAATGAGAACATGAATTAATTGAAGCATATTCAGTGGTATGGTTGTTTCAAGACTGCATTCAATTAATTTGATTTTATGTAGCTGAAATGATCTGAAAAATTACTGTCTATATTATTTAATGAAAAGATGTGATTGTATCTACTACAAAGGTAGAAATATTGTGGTGGAAATTAGATGGCAGATTAGTGCTGAGGTTTTTGAACTTTAGACATCTTGAGTGGGTAGGAAAAATCTTAATTAACATTCAGTGCTCCACAATTCCCAAAGGTTACTTACTTTATCTGTTACATACCAGCAGTTTAAATCTTGCTAACTAGAACTTTACTATAACAGTAGTATATCTTCTTCAGTTACCTGTGAGAGAGACAGCTTGAGTGTGTGTGTGTGTGTGTGTGTGTGTGTGTGTGTGTGTGTGTGTGTGTGTGTGTATGTTGCTGCCTCCCTGAGGAGAACAAATTCAATGTTCCATGAACTAATCTTGTCAAATGTGACCATATGTGCGCATAGGTATTATTTTTTTCATTTTACATGATGTTGGGGTGTTACATTAATGCTAGTCAGTATGACCAACTCTCTTAGAACCAATGTTTACACAGTAAAATATTTAGAAATGAGTGAAAAGGAAAACAAAATCATTACTCTGTGAATCATCTCTGTGGTAGCTCTACAGTACAGGGTGTTTGTGTTGCACATTGGATAAGAGTTCAAATAAAAACTTTTAGAATATTCTGTACTTTAATGAAAATGAAGATGCAGTAAAGCCAATAATGATGATGTTGATAAAGTTGAAAACGAAAATCAATATGGTAATGATACTGACAGTGAATATGATGCTGAAGATACAATGATGATGAGGATGAAGTTAAGATGATGATGATAATGAAGATGCAATGAAGTTGCAGATGAAGATATAATGTGATGACAAAGATTGTGAAGGTGAGGCTAAAGATGCAGTGAAATTGAGAATGTGATGAAGGTGACAGCAAAGATGTAATGATACCACTGATGATGTTGACAAAGATAAAGATGAAGAAGATAATGTTGAAAAAGAAAATGATGATGATGAAAATATGATTAAGATGTCAGTGATGTTAATGAAGACATAACAACAGAGTAGGTGAAGATGAGATGAAAAATGACAAGTAATGAAGTTGACACTGAAGATGCAAATGACAAAGAAGATGCAGTGAAAATGACAAAGATGGTAATGATAGTAAATATGACAAAGATTGAAAATGGCAATGAAGATGAAATAAATTTGGCAAAGATGCTACTGATGAAGATGCAATGAAGATGGCGAAAATGAGACAAAGATGAAGATGACACTGATGATGAAGATATGATAACTACAATGAAGTAGTGAAGATAACTATCAAACACTGAAGATGATGCATCATCATTTCATCAGCTCATCATAATCAGTGCCTCAACACATCATTATTGTTAACATTATCATTTTCATTGTTGTTTATACACCATCTTTGGCAGTTATGCAACTTTATTTTTACAGATGCACACGATTTTCCAAAAGTTTTCTTTCTAGCATTAATCCATTCCGTGTATAACACAAAGGCCCTTTATTGTAGTGCTATCACTGAAATACTACCCCTAAAATGTTATTCTTAAAAAGAGATTATCCTATGATAGAAAACTATTAGTATTACATCTGTGTAACTATAACATATGCCAAGCATTATACACTTTACAAGGAATCTTACTGTGCTCTACTTTGCTTTTATTTGAATATAACTGTATTTTCTGATTTATGGTCTGACAAACTGACTGACTGAATGTGCTACATTTATGTGTTGAAATCTGCTAAAACAACAGAAAATACCTACCCAGTACAAACTGACAAACTGTGCTAAGAATGACATCATCAGAAGGCTGGTCACATGACACTGTATCAGGAAGTAACTAGACTGCAGCTCAGTCTACAGTAAATGTAAACAACAAGTTTACTCTATTAATAAACACAGCCTCACTGAAGTAACTAAAAACTATGCATTTTAGAATCAGAACACATAAAACCTAATTTACATGATAGGAGCATAATTACAGTAAAATTAACTGGAAAGAAAAAAAAAATTGTATATGATCTTTAAGTATGTAATGCAATGTGAAGGAAAGAAGGTGATCTACATTTGTTAGCAACAGTTACCTAACAGCATTACATGATCATGAAATTACAAAATATTTCTCAGCTGCATCACAGTAATCTATGTATTTATTTTTAAACCAGAACACAGACCAAAGCAACATATCGAATTATACAATTATTAAATGAGTCACAGTCTAGCAGTGTTTCAGGGATGGAGAGATCCCAAATTGCCCCTTCTGGGCTGTTATTGATGAAATAAACCATCGTGCTGAGTTATTTATTTTCAGTGAGCCTATATGTGGAAATTGCACTACTGGCATGGAAGACATGGAAGACAGCAATCATAAAACCACTACCTGAGACAAAAGGTTCCAAAACGATACCCATAAGGGTTATTATTATGCATTTATTTATTTTTATGATCTGTAATGCTTTAGAACAGACTCTTTAAGGTCTCGAAATTTTTATCCTGAATAAGTCAGAGGAAAACTTTAAATAACTATAAATTGCCAAGGACTCTAAAGACAATCATAAGGCCTTCTTTAGCTATGTTAGAAACCTAGGAGGAAACTCCCAGATATGCTCAGAATTAGTTCAAAATGATGTGAAAATTACTGAACCTACACACATTGCCAATATACTGGCTGACAGGTTCAGTGCAAACTTCTCCCCCCCTCCCCCCCAAAAGGAGAGATATCTATTCCAGAGGATTGTAGCCCCCTAAACATCTCCAACGCCCAGGTGAGAACTGCCCTCACTAAGGCAAAAAACACAGCATCCATGGGACCGGATGGTGTCCCCGGCTGTGTGCTTCACGAACTCAATGAGGAATTAAACCCACAGTTAGGACAGCTGTTTAATCTTAGCCTCACCTCAGGATACGTACCCAAGGAGTGGCGCACGGCGACTGTGGTCCCACTTCATAAGGGCGGTGCCTCCACAGACCCTGGAAATTACCGCCCCATTAGCTTGACAAGCCTTATCTGCAAAGCCATGGAGAGGATCATAATGGAACTCATAAATAAAGACATAGGGAACTTGCAGACTTTGGATCCAACCCAGTTTGGCTTTGTCAAAGGCAGATCCTGCCTCTTAAACTTGGTTGACTTTTTCGAGACAGTCACCAAGGCCATTGATGAGGGAAAGGCAGTCCATACAGCCTACCTCGACCTGGCAAAGGCCTTCACACAATACCCCACTCAGGTATCATCGAAAAACTCATCAGCTTGAATGTAAACCCATACATCACAAGATGGGTTGCAAACTGGCTAAGTGACAGAACCCACAGGGTCAGAGTTGCTGGAGCCATGTCAGACTCAAAGCCTGTCACAAGTGGTGTCCCACAGGGCTCAGTCCTGGGTCCACTCTTGTTCGGCATCTACTTTTCTGAAGTACAAGCAAACACAGGAGGGTTATGGCTGACAAAGTTTGCAGATGACTGCAAACTGGGCCATAGTCGAAAACACATCTGACACAGATATCCTCCAGAAGGGCCTCACAGAAACGGATAACTGGTGCCAGAGCCATGGCCTGAAGTTAAATGCCAAAAATGCATAGTCATACCCTTCGGGAAAAACAAGGTTACCCCTAGCTACCATATAGGTGGCAATCCACTGAGCACAGAAAAAGTCATCAGGGATCTGGGGACCCAGGTTGACAGTAGCCTTCCATTTGACACTCATGTTGCTAAAGTAGTTAGGAAAACCTTCTATATCGCCCACCTGATCATGAAGGGATTCACATCTAGATCAAGGGAGGTCATCGTCCCCTGTACTCATCACTCATTAGACCTATGATTGAGTACAATGCCCGTTCGGAATGTATCTGACCAGACACCTGCTGCAGCTTGAAAGGCCCCAAAAGTTCCTCACCAAAAGGATAAAGGGTCTCAAAAATATGTCTTATGCTGCCCGACTGAAAGAACTCCAGCTCTATTCAGTCTCATACCGCTTGCTCAGAGGTGACCTGTGCCTGACATATAAGGCCATGTCAAACCCAGATTTGATGAATATGCTTCACCTCAAAAATCTAGATCCCTCAGAACCACAAGGGCGGAGACTTAAACCTTGACACGGTTATAAATAGAATGTGCTGGAGGGACAGATTCATCACCCAGAGACTCCCTATGCTGTGGAACAAAATCCCGGTACATGTGAGGCAGAGCACCTCTCTGGCCTTGTTCAAGAGGAATCTTGACCAATGGATGGGAGATTGCAGATATACCCCAGGGATTACTTCAGTGTCACTGCTTGACAGAGGCACAGCAAAATGATAGGCATAGTTTTTATTCAAACTAAAGGGGTGGCGAAAGCCACATAACTATGGGCTAGGCTTATAAATGCCCTCGGGCAGATAGCCTAGTATGAACCTATGAACCTATGTAAGTATACATAATCATGCCAGTAATGTTGTATTTCTATAACTACCAATACCAGACATTATTTGAAGAGTGCATCATAATCAGTAGGTGTCAGGTTACAAGAGGGTGTCACTTTTATAAATTTTAGCCAGAGATATGAATCTGTCTTCACTACCTGTTAAAACTTCAGGGGTAATCATATCATGATATGGTGGATAAATGTTTGGCTAAGTGATAGAACTGAAGTATTAGAAAGGGTGAAGAAATTGGTCTTACATGAGTAATATGACACGAGGTACACATTGAGGATCTGGTTTAAGGCCTCGTTTATTCAGTTTTCATATTAGAGACATGATAACTTAGTTGACCTAATAATCATTGGCAAGTCTGCAGATGACATTAAACTTATTCCAAAAATATTGCATCACAGGAAACATGCATCACTCCTTGCTGTAAAAGATGAAATGGCAGTGTATGTTTGTGGAAATAAGCTGTGTATTCATGTGCAGAAAATAGTAGTAATGATAGTGATGAGGGGAAACTATGACCCTGTATCAGCACATATGCAAAGGGTACACCATCTTTAAAGAATGTGCAAATATACAATTAGCAATGAATTATGGTAGACAATAGGGTACTGTTTCATCAACAAAGGGTGACAATATGTGCTCCTGCAAATATTGCTTTAGTTCTGGTCCATCTGTAAACTTGTCCCTAGACTGGAATCAGAATATTAAACTTATCTATTTATTTATATTTTTAAGCAAGGTAAAGCAATGATCAAAACAGCTCAATTTCAGTCTCAGTTGAGGAGGAAGGATAGCAAATAATGGAAATATACTTTTACAGCTGTAATAAGAATAAGAAAACATATAATAAAGGAGGACAACAATACACATATACTCTACCCCTCCCTGTTCCTCCTTAGCTAGGAATGGTAGCCCTAACCGTGCCCCTAACCGTAATGTGCAGCTTACCTTAAAAAAGCCATTCCTTCAATACTACCACTATACAAAACAGCGTAGAGACTCATCTCTCTCTCTCTCTCTCTCACACACACACACACACACACACACACACACACACACACACACACACACACACACTAAACATATGCCCTTACCTAACTTTACTATAATGCTAAAACACACACTCACACACACAAA